>NW_011889222.1:666662-684244 GCF_000151845.1 Pteropus vampyrus | reverse complement strand
GGTGGTAATTTTCAAGTTTAGTCCATGGAGAGAAGAATTAGAGTGTGAATGTACAGATTAGCGAGCATATGCACACTGGTAGGTACCCACTCAAATCTCCAACTAAAATTTCTTACTAGTGATCTAAGAACTGTGCTGGGACATATTTTGCTGGTGAGGAAACTTAATTGCTCCTTTTGTGAAGGCACATTAACTCTTTCAGGGTCCATTGAGTAAATTAACTCTTCCAGGTTATTAAGCCTGTCTCTACGTGACATGACGATTTCTACCTGGCATTGTATCATTTACCCTGAAATGCCCCACACTTGCTTTGAGCACACTTGTTCTTTGTCTACTCAGGGAGAGAGAATGTGCTCATTTCAATGTCAGCAATTGCTCTTTGATTGCAACTCAGTGATTCCCTTTGCTTCTTCCCAGGGATCTCTAAGGATTTGCCGGTACATAGCAGTTATCTGAGCCTCACCAACAGACAGGTGTCATAGTTGTCTAAAAATGGTATTATTTCTGTGGTTTTGAACACAGAATTTTGCTTCCAAGTATCTTTTCCTGTAGGCAAAAGCCAACATTATTAATTCATTTGGGGTGGGAGTTGTGAAGCTATTTCAAGATTCCATGATCTTTTATTAAAGCACAACTCCCACTAAGAGGCTATGTTATCAGTACCTATTTAGGGAAATATATTAACAACTATTTGAGAGCAGCCTGTGCTGCCCCTCAAGAGGGTGTTCAGAAAAGTGTGCAGGTGTTTGGGATGCCACAAAGGCTAGAGTAAGTGCCTGTAGTTGGTCCAGCTGAGAAGCAGTGGTGGAGAGCAAAGGCAAATGCCACCTCTTTCTTTATTATGTCCAGGGCTACCTTGGAGAGTCATCAGTTGATATAAATTAAAATAGATGATGATCCAAAGAGACACAGTATACTCCTTCAGAGGTGTTTTAGAGTAGTGCTCCTTTTATGTGCATATCATAGAAATCATCTGGTATCTTGTTATAATGCCAGTTCTGATTCAGGAGGTCCGAGGTAGGGCTAGGTTTTCTGCATTTCTAATAATCTCTTAGATGATGCTTAACTGCTGGTCCACAGACCGTACTTTGAATAGAAAGGATTTAGGATAAAATGTAAATTATCTTGGATAAAACATGGTCTTAGATAAGAAGATGATGAATATGAAAGAAATTTAACAGTATTCTAAAAAAATAGATTTCAGACCAGGAAGACTTTGATTAAATGTTGAAAATTCTAGTAAGAGATTGATAGATCATAAAAAAGGATATACTTAGCATTTCTACCTATCTGAAGATTTCAGTGAACATTTTCTGAGGCCAATGTATTATTTAAATTTTTGAATCTTTACTAATCATTCTGTTGGTGTACTCTCTAAAAATACTAGAAGTAATTGTTTTCCTTATCTCCTTCACTTTCTCATGTTGGTAAGGAGCTCAATAAATATCCATGTCCGATTAAATATTCCTTTGCAAAATTTATATCAGAGCTGATTTAAACCTCCCCTCTCCACCTTTTATTAATCTATCATGACAGCCTCTCTGTTCTTTCCTCTGAGATGAGCAGTGTCCTTTTATCTTCACAGGTCAATGGGAAGGATCTCTCAAAGGCCACCCATGAAGAGGCAGTGGAAGCTTTTCGAAATGCCAAGGAGCCCATTGTGGTTCAGGTGCTAAGGCGAACGCCTCTTAGTAAACCATTCTACGGAACGGCCCCAGAAGTGCAGCTCATGAACGCCAGCACACAGACAGACATCACTTTCGAACACATCATGGCCCTGGCCAAGCTGAGGCCACCTACGCCTCCAGTGCCAGACATCTGTCCATTTCTGCTCTCAGACAGGTATTTTTCTGTCATTTCCCCTCAAAGCCCTATTTGTTTTCATTCATCGTTTAAAGTCGGTGTTGGAAAGAATCAGTCACACTAGCTAGTTGACAATTACAGAGACAGGCTGTCTACAGTTGTCTATAGTCTGTCTCCACTTGTCTACAGTTAATTTTCAGATATCTCTGCTAGCTGCTGTCCCTGACCCACACAGCTGTTTCACCTCAGGAATCTTACTTACTGAGATACAATGAAAAATTCTGGCTCCAATTAGTTCACCTTTTCATTTCCAGTCATCAAAAGCCTCACACTACTCATGAGCACTGGTCAGGGAAATAGCTTTTCTCTCAAAAGCTGCCAAAACCCTTATTAAGACTGATACAGAAGTGGCATGTTGGCACTATATTCTCCCCTGTAGGTCACCTCTCTCTCTGACTCTCTGTTGCTTTTCTCTTTTTTAAAGGAAACGCTAGGAAATTAATTGAAGTGCAGTTGTCCAAAGAAAGCAATTACCCAATATATTGTATTTGTAAACAAAAGGTCCTGGCTGTCAGAGAAGTATAGAACTATGAAATAAACTGTTATAAGAATATTTCTTCCAAATTTTTACCTAATTAAAAGAGAGTTTGAGATATTTTATTCAAGTAATTCTACTTGTATAGGCTTAGAAGAATGCTTTGCCCATACATTTTGTTCTATGAACTTTTAAGCAAATATTCAAACCTTATTGAGAGTTTGATTCATAAGAGCAATAGTATGCTTAGATGGCATTTTCATTGCCTACTGTACTCCATTTTCCACTTTGCAAAACATAGATCTAATCGTGCCAATTTCCTGCCCTTAAGTGGCTTTTTTAAGTTATTTCAGTGGGTCGAATGTATACATTAGAATCACCTGGGAACTTGGAAAAGCAATATCAATTGCCTGAGTCCCACCTCAGGCCAATTAAATAAGAATTTTTTAGAGTAAGGCCCAGGCATCAGAATTTTTCAAAAATCTCTCTAGAAAATTGTAACGTGCTACCATGTTTTGGAAACCACTCCTTGAAACCTCAAGTTCCAGGAATGTAGGGACTTAGTTTGTCTTGCTTATGTCTCTATTCATTTATCCATTGCTTGTTAAATAATTCCTTATGTCAGGCACTGGAACTAGGTGCTGGGCATAAAATTGGGAATGAAAATGAAGTCGCTACTTCCTGGAGCTTCTATTCTAGAGAGAAAGATGAACAATGCACAAGCAAACAAATATAAAATATCTATTAGTACAGCCTGACACAGAATAGCCAGCCCTCCAATAAATACTTTCTCGAATGAATAATAAAAACAACCAATATTTATTAGCTCACTTAACATGTTTTAGGTAATATTTTAAGTGTTTTACACTTATTAATTCATTTAGTCTTCACAACAACCTTCGGAGGGGTGCACTGTATTATTACCATACCCGTGTCACACATGTTGGGTAACTTGGCCCAGATCACATAGCAAAGAAATGTCGGACGCACTCCTGAGCCAAAGAGGTCTGGCCTAAGTGCAAACTCCTTCGACCAATACGCTGTGATGCTCTTCCTTAGATCTTAGTTTAGAGGCGACCTCTTCTAGAAAACTTCCTAGGGCTGCCATAGGAATACCCCCACTAAGCGCTCTCACAGCTTCTGTGTTTTTTCCTTATTGCACTATATTAAAATCCTACTTTGCTGCTTTACCCAATTAATAGGACAAGAATTGGATTTTGTGCACCAACGTTATTTCCAGTACTTGACATAGGGCCTGGCATCTGGTAGACATGCAATAAATGTTTATTGAATGAATAAGGTGTTTCTCCTGGCAGGGTTCCCCTCTTACTGACTGAAAGATAAGAGAAACACATCAGATGCCCCAAACAGCAAGCTTTGACATTTTACCAGCCCAAATGGGCTTTGCAGAACCAGTCTGGATTTAAGCAAGAAGGGTTTACCTATTAGAACAGCAAACAAGGTGTTGCATATACTGCTTGTAGTATTTGAGCCTACACTGTTTCACCCTGTAAGGAGCCTATAGTAGTAAGAGGCTGGTAAATTATTTACACAGACTGTGTGAAGGCACCATTCCAAGAACATCCATACTGGCAAATCTTACTTGCAATGAACTTGCTTGATTGCACTTATGCTTTTTCACTGACTTTTAGAAATAGAGATGATCTCATGCCCTTTGCTGTTGAACTATGCTTAGCCCTTGTATAGTATAATGTATAGTATCTACCATAGTATATAATAATTTGAAAGCATTTCTATCAATTACTTAAAACATTTCCCTAAAGTGAAAGAATGTATAAAAGATATGTACAATGCCCTGGGGCCCCCTCATTTCCTTTACTTAATCAGTTCTGTCTGTCCCCTGGAATTTTCTAAAGGGATTATAAAAACCTGTGGCTTAGGAGTTTCCAGTGAGTTATCACCATGAATGTTCTTTAATATTTGTGCAAAGAGGGGAAAATGTAGGTTATGAGGAAGGAGGTCTTAAGGAATTGGGGGTAATGTGAGTATGTTTTACTATCTGAAAAATATGTGCTTTTAAAAATGGATTTCAAAAAAGTTTGGAGCTGTGTATTTTGACATTGGTAGTACTTTGTTACAAAATACCCACCCTACCCCACCCTCCCTTTGGGTAGACTGCAGTCTTAAAAGCCATGTACCCATGCATGCAGCAAGTCACATTCGGTAGACTGGCAACAGACCAGAGAATATGAATAAAACACCATGGCCTGTCAAAGATTTCACATCAGTCTTCACAAAATGCAGCTCTGACCATGGGCCCTTATCTTCAAATTCTCTCAGAAAATCGAATTGATGGACTTCATGTAGGTGGAGAAAGACAAGCAATTGCTCCTTCTGAGCTGTAGTTCATTTAAAGCCTAGATCAGTACAAGTCTTATTGCAAAGCACAGAAGACTAAAGTGAAATTCTAAAATCAGTTTTAATTTTGAAAACAACCCTTTTGATCTATTCCTATCATATTGCTACATTCCCCATAGCTGCCATTCTCTTCATCCGATGGAGCATGAATTTTATGAGGACAATGAGTATCTTTCCAGCTTGCCTGCTGATGCAGACAGAACAGAGGACTTTGAATATGAGGTAAGATCATTTTCACACCACTTCACATTTCTTCATGAAGTTATGGTTGAAAGATTTTGCATAAAAAAGAAAAATTAATTTATTACTGTGAAATATATTTTGTCTATATGTGGGATAAGATCTTTTAAATCTTATTTGTTTTAGCTATTTGGCTCTGGTATTTTAAGTATATTAGAGAAACATTTTTGTAATTTAAGCTTGAAAATAATTTGCTTACATTTTCTGTTGCTTTTTATCAATAATATTATGGTAGCTACATTTGTTCTTCTTTCCACAATGTAAGGGAATTTCCAAGTAGAATATGGAAAAGAAATTGTATTTAAAACAAAGATGGTACTTACCATTTTCATTCACTATGTAGTATTTTAATTTTAATAAACTAAATTTTATGATATTAGTTATAATCTTCCCCTTCACAAATTCAATATTCTCTTCATTTGTGACTCAAGTGTATACTAAAGAGCCATTTCACTAACTTTCTAGAAAGGGAGAGGGCCTCAAGCCCTTTGTTGTTAAATTATGTGTTGCCTTCACAAGGTATATATTAGAGTAACTGTACTGTGATATATAACATTTCCAAAAGCCCACCTATTAATTATTTAAGAGCTTTTGCAAAAGTTAAAGGATTTATCCTAATATTTCCTCTGCTTCTGCAGTCTGTAAATCTTTGAAAGGTTTCAGACTACTCTGACATTTGGAAATAAAATAGATTGAGAAGGTAAAGAAGCTTTAGTAAACAGGCAGAGAATCCATGATTATCTGCCCTTTTAATGCTTTAGATGATGTCATACAAGTTCAGCAAAATGTTCTTTTCCATTTTACAACCAGGAAATCCTGAAATCTCTTCCCTGAGGAGGATCTGAAATCAAATAAGACCGATTCAGTGAAGCTCACCTAAAGCAAATAGACGTTTATTTGAAATCTTCTCCCTGCAAAAGTCATTGCTGGGGATTATAGAAATCGTTATTGCTTTTCAGACAGAATTTGGAAGGAGGTGGAATGATACCTAGTATCTGAGTAGAAGGTTTTGTCGTTGGTATTGTTCATGTTAATTTTTATCCTCTCCTGTCTGTTAAACTGATAGAAAAGTTTATTTTATAAATCCAGTCAAGTGCTGGTAGGCACTGAAATATCCATTAAGTTTTGTCTACTCATGCAAAATAAATTACAAAATTGAGTCACTTATCCAAATAATTCAAGATTAAATGATGTTTTCCTTTCATTTAATGAATACTTCAGGTTTGGGGACTGGAATTATCTTCAGTTTTTCAGTTAGCTTGTTCCTTAAAGCTTTATTAAAATAAATCTGTGTGCTGGGGGAGGGCATGGGAGAGACTAGAATACGCAGGTTAACAGTAAAAATTCTCTCAATTAATTAGCATATCACTGAATCTTACATTACAGACAGATTTCGTTACATTTCTATAGGACTACTGTAACTGAACCATATCTTCTTTTTTGACCAATATGAATCACTGATAGATGACAGCATTAGTATGATGACAGTGGTAAATGCTCAGACACGTCCTCTATAGCCTGTAATCTCAACTAATCACAGCATCATAGTCATTAATTTGCTGTCAGCTGTGATTCTCTTGCCAAAGGCACCTTTCTGAGTAACTGAAATAAAGAATGTTCCTGTGAAATTTAAATAAAGAAGTTACTGTGACAGGCTTCCATCATGAGAGAGGATGCATTTGAGAATATCATGCATGGTTCAAGGTGGGGGTAGAGACATGGGAGAATACCCAAGGATAATTTACCAAGTTTAGGAGAGAATAATGATTCTACTCAGTACTCCGCAGTCTGTTACAGTTATATGGCAGAGGTGCACATACAGTCTAATCTGATGCAGCCATGAGGGATGGTATGTGCACCTCTGCCATATAACTGTAACTGTAGTCTAATCTGGTGCAGTCATGAGGGATGGTATGTGCACCTCTGCCATATAACTGGAGGAGATTTAGAAATGCTAATCCCATCTTGATACACTATTGCACTTAGAATTTGGCTGGTCGAGTGTTTGCATGACCAGATGAAATGACCCCAGCTCCTCCACGAGCCCCATCGTAACCCAGTAGCTCTGGGGTAGTGGTGGATGAACATCTTCATGAAGGACCAGTTTTGTGCCACTTAGAGAATATTACAGGAAACTGAGGTCTAATGGCTGAAGAGAGGACTTTATCTCAGAAAGAGATACTCATTCCTCCTCAACCTAAACACGAATACGTATCAGCCAGCAGTTGGGGAAGTAGAGAGAAAACTCTATTTTATCTGCTTTCATTCATTTTCACCACAAATATTTAATGAGCACTTACAGGTGCCAGGTTCTTATCTAAATTTTTGGGATTGATGAAGCCCCTGCCCTAGTGGAGCTTAACTTTTAGGGGAGAGAGATGGACAATAAACAAATAAATAACAACATAGTATATTAGATGGTGATAAGTGCTAGTGGAGAACAACAAGAATGGATGATGGAGAAAGAAATTCATGGTGTTGGGATGGGGTGTTGCTATCTTATACAAGGTGGCCAGGGAAGGCCTCTTCTCCTAAGACTCCTAAAGGAAGTGAGAGAGCTAGCCATGTGGATATCTGAGGGAGGAGCTTTCCAAGTAGAGGGAAGGGAAGTACAAAGAACCTGAGGCAAGAGCATGCCTGGTCTGCTCAAGAACAGCAGAGGCCAGTGTGCTCTGGCAGCATCCGCAAGGGGGCGAGTGGTAGGAGAAGTCAGTGATTAGAGGCATATCTTAAGGAGCCTTTGGCTTTTATCATGAAATGCAAAGTTGCTGGAGAAGAAAGAGCAAGGCCATAATGTGAAGTCCTAGCAAGATCCCTCTGGCTGCTGGAAGGAGATTGACAGAGAGGAGGCAAAGGCTACAGCAGAGCAGTCAGGTAAAACAGAGAGGTGAATTGGGCCTGGATGGAGATAGAAGAAGCTCTAAGACAGCCTGGAAGGACAGCATACACCCTGGCCCAGAGGGCTTTGCCTAAATGTCTGCATTTCTATCACTTGCTCATAGCTTTAATATAGTTTATACTATGTCAGTTTACCTTCTTCTGACATTTTAAAAGCAAAATATCATAGGCCAGAATGAAACACAGATTCTGACATCCACTGAAACTACCATAGTAAATCCACTCTTTAAATGAGAGAAAGTGTACAGAACTGCATTTCCAAACTTGCTAAAATGCAGACTATGCAACTATCTAGGTCCTTTTTTAAAGGCCTCCTCACTGTTGACTCAGCGAACCAAAACTGACCTATCTTGTAAATTATATATTTAGGGACTTTTAATGCATGGATTATTGACCCAATAGACCAAAACAGATCTGACTATCTTGTAAATACATATTTAGAGACTTTTTAACATGCAGATTATTGCATCGATGGGCTATAACAGCTCCCTTCAGAGACATGATAGACAGCAAACACTTCTTTGGAGATATTATAGTCAATGTGTCAATGTTACAGTGACTGTGGTGTCTTAGGGACCTCTATAAAATTTTAATGACACCCATATCTCACCATGGCCTATCACTACTTTGCCTAAGAAAATTATTTGACTGAGTTTAAAATTTCCCTGCTGTGATTCAGAAAAGTCTCAGAGGACCAGCCTGCATTAAAAGACTCACAGCTTGAAATTTGTTCTCTTTAAAAAATGATGGCACTTGTTCTCTAATTAAAAATGATAAAGGATTTTAATTTTATTTTTCAGAGAAAAAATAAAAATATTTTTAAATTTAAACAATGCACCTATCCTAAGATTCAGGGTACTCCATGCCGCTGAAATACCACTGAGGATTAAGCGGCCTCTCTTCTTTATTTTCAACTTTGTTCTTTTTTTTTTCCAAGAGCCAGCTAAAGGTTGAAATAAATCATAAATAGCCCTTAGCAAGTCAGAGAAAGATCTCAAATCCAACCTCTACCAGAAATAATTTAAAGAGAAAAGCTTCAAGAAATACAGCACTCTTTCATCTAACTCCTAATAAAGATATGTTTGCTACTGCCTGAGTGCAAGGAAGATGTCAAATTTTCTACAGCATTTGCCATTAACTCTCAAAAGTCAGTGCTGATAGAGGACAGAGAACTAATCAGTGCAACATTTTGATAGTATGAAACATCACATTAGCCAAGACAAGCAAATAATTTAAGCAATATTGCTGAGCCTGCAGATTTTCATCACTAAAAATGCTACCTGAAATCATTTTTACTGCTTCCTCTAAGATCAGGCAGAAGAAACATATTCAAACAGCTTGAATTAAGTACACTTAGAGTTCTCCCCTTATATGTTCATGGTCAACAAAATAAAAAGGAATTTGACAGTTTTGCTTGAAGTGGTATTAAAGGTGGAAAGGAGAGAAGGACAAGTAAATGTCAGAGTTCTGTATACATATTAACTGAAAACGAAATGTGGGTCAGTGTCTATAAATAGGAAAGGGCATTTAGCATATTAATGAGCTGCTTCTTCGCAATTTTTATGCAAAGCATAAGTAAACCCTTGTGCTATACTGAGAAGTGTAATTTTGCAAAAGTTATTTCCCAGAGCTGGATCTCTTAGAATATGTGCAGAATACTTGTGAGAATTTAAGTATATAGTCTCTCTCTTACATAATTAAAAAAGAAAATTATGAATCAAAGAGATGTTCATTCAAAAAGTTAACAAGAGGATAAGCTTTAACTAGATTTCGATCAGATCTTTTTGAGCAGCTTCATGATTTGTGACGCCTACCTTTGGAAAAATCGCCAAGATGTACAAGTGTAGAGCTTTGTGGCTCCTTCCTAGGCTGTGAGATCAGAGGCCTTATCTACCTTGTTCATCGTTGCATCACATCACCTGTTTCCCTGTGGATGTTCAGTATTTGATGAACAAATAAATAAAGATTCCCCTTGCTTTCTGCATGGATCAACTTCTGGGCAGTGTGGTACCTTTCCTCCCTTTAAACAAGGGAATCACATAACAAGAACCTGGGACTACCATGCAGTTACAACAGATAATCAATCTCTCCCTTTCTAACAGGTATTTGTTCTTTGTGTCAGGGGTTCTAATCCTAACAGATATCTTTCCACGTCCTCTCATTTAACTCTTTGTATTTGTTTTCAGGACACTACTAAAATAAGAACAGAAACAGAGAGATAAGTAATAAACTATAATTTAAATTTCTTTGAATTTAGAATTTCTTCATGAAAATTCATCTTTGCCGATAACCATTTTGTAAAATCGTAGAATCTTGTACTTGGTGTGAAGATGACATGTTCTTTAATCCATTCTTAGACACTCTTTATCATAAATAGCCCTTAGCAAGTCAGAGAAAGATCTCAAATCCAACCTCTACCAGAAATGTAACTTCTTCACCAAGGGATCACTCAGCAAATTTGTGATATACTACAATGGACAGAGAACTGAGCGCCTTCCCCAAGTAGCCAAATCTGTCAGTGACAATCGCTGAGTATTTAGAGAGAGAAATTTATTAAGGAGTTTGAAAGCAAATGATGGAAGGAACATGTTTGGGAATGACACATTACTCTTAAAGAGACTGTATGTTATCCTTATGTTATGGTGGATAGTAGGGAAAGAGAAAACAGCGTGTAGACTATCGAAGTGTAGAATCTTCAACATTTTTAATTCAGTGGATATTTTAGATTTCACTAGTCCCTTTTCTTTCACTTGCTAGTCACATTTTAAAATTATTAATTAAATAACTAAAATAAGTTTATACCACTTACAACTGGGACAATAAAATTATTCGTTTAAAAAGTTACCTTTGTAAGTTTTATTCTTTTGGAAAACTTATTGAATTAAAAACTAATCTAGATGAAGTGTGAAAATATTTTTACTGCTTGAACATTTAAGATAAAATGGTATTCAGTCAGTTTGGAGTAGGTTCATTGAAATATTTGTTAATGACACCATCATTATTTTCTCTGTTATATCAAATTAAAAGCTTAATCATGGAGGTCAAACGAGTCACTTGTCATATATTCGGGCTTATATTTCCAGGTTCTCTGGGGCATGTTCCTCCTTCATATCACCACTGTCTCCTCCCTTGTTAGAACACTACTCTGTCTCTAGCTATTTCTTGATCTCCTCAGGCCAGGCAGTCCATCCTATTCGCCACTGTCAGACCAGTCCTCCACAAGTGCACTTCTCAGTAGATCTTTCCCTGTTCCTCATCTAGTATGACCCTATTCCTTGAACTAATTCTAAAATGCTTTGCCTGATATTGCAGATCTTTCTCTTTCACCACTCCACTTTTCCAGGCACCTTGGGATCAAACTCCAGAGTGCAGTAACACTCAGAGGAATCCCTGTGCTTTCCTTCCTCTGTGACTTTACTTATGGGCCTCTCTGCTCCCAAAACACCTTTCTCAAATCTCTTTCCCATCACTGAACTCCCATACCGTATATATAGGTAGATAGATAGAGAGATGATAGATAGATAGATAGATAGATAGATAGATAGATAGATAGATAGATAGATATAGATATAAACATACATACATGTACATGTATATGTATATATGCACATATGTATGTATATATCTATATAAGTATATATAGATTTATATTTTTGTCATTATGCCCTGTGTTATAGTAATTCATGTACTTATCTTTTTCTTCGAAATAGCTTGTCTTTCTTAACAGAAGTGACCTCTTCTAATTATCTATCACCAGGATAGCCTAGAACAGGCCCTGGCAGACAGTGGGCACTCAGCAGCATTTGCAGAATGAGTGAATAAAATATTGATCATTGCAGCTGCTGTTCTTATTTTATTAGTGTCCTGAAAACAAATACAAAGAGTTAAATGGGAGGACGTGGAAAGATATCTGAGGGAGAATAGAAATTTGAAATAAAGCATGAAAGACTTCGTTTTTTCTCAGAATAATCCATTTAACAGCTTAGTAATAGGAGCAAATGGATTTAAGCACACACTATGTCAGATTGTAAAAGAAAATTTGGATTTCGTGTTGCCTTTCTAACAATGAAAATGTGTGTGTTTTATCCCCAATTTATAAACTGCAGAACTGTAGTAAATAGACTTGCTGACTGATGTAGATGAAGAATGACTGGGGTTCAGTTCCTCCTAGGGTAACCACATATCCTGGTTTGCCCTAAACCGCCTCCATGTGTGGTTGATATTCCAGATTAATTATGAATAGCAACTTCTTTCACTTTCAAAAACATTCTAGTTATACAATACCTTATATGATTGTCCTAGTTTTTATACTTGTTGAACCTTGCTAAGACTTTGAAATCATATTTTATATAATTTGAATATACCAAGTGGAGATAACTTAGAGTTTCTTAATTTGAATACCTATCTTTATGAAATTGAACTAAGTTGTGACTTTCTATGTAAAAAAAAATGTCCTCCTTAAGGAGTGACAAGAAGGAAAAGCTACAAAATTGGAGCTAGTCATTAAAGTTATTGTAATTCTTTTAGATTTCTTACTGAAAGAAATGAGATTAGTATTGCTGTTAATTTGGTCATGTCATTTCATAAACACGAGTCATATCTTTCACCTCACTGATTATGACAACACTAAACCTTATTTCCTAAGAAAACAATGAAAAGCAAATTTAATCTTCCAGGTTGGTTATTAAACAATATAACCATGGGTGCATTTACTTTACTAGGAATTTAGATATAAAAAGAAGATTCCCTATACTGTATATATGAATGTTATCAAAATACTGACGTTCTATTTTTGTTTGAAAATACTCATCATACACATTCAGATGATTGCCTTGCATTACTGAAAAGCATTTGTGAAAGGTTGTGTTTAAGGTGAACATTTACATTTCAAATCTTTCCCAATGACTTCTATTCTGCTTTCAAAGAATTATTTTCACAGGGCAAAGAAATAAGAGATGTCTTTTTCAGTATAAAGCAAATCTCAGATAAGGATTTCTAATGTTCCTTCCTGAGGCAATATAATCTGGTGGAAGAAATTCAAACAAGGAGACTGGTCCCAGTTCTAGGTATGTCTCTTGAAGGGACCATTTACCTCTTGAATCACAGCATTCTCACATTTGAGTTTCATGAGGATACCAATGTTAGTTTGAAAAAATTTACCATCATCTAGTTTTTCCATAGTGAGAACTTAAGGAAATTGAGATAAATGCATAGACGAAGCCTTAAAAATTTTACAAATATTTTAACATTTGAAATATATCAACCCACATTTTACAGATTTTTATAAAGAGAATACATACATTCATATGGCCACACATTGTTCTGTGTCTAGTACCATATTGTACCAACTGGTATGGTAGTAAGTAGCACACCTCTCATATTATCTCTGACTTAACTTTAGTGTTTAGAACAAGTTAATCACATACATTTGCCAAATAGAAATGCCTCCTGCTTTATTCTTCTTTCTCAAGATTGCTTTGACTATTTGGGGTCTTTTATGGTTCCACACAGATTTTAGGATTTTTTTTCTATTTCTATGTAAAATACCATTGGAATTTTGAAGGGGATTACATTAAATCTATATGTGGCTTTGGATAGTATTGACATTGTAACAATATTAATTCTGATCCATGAACACCAGATATCTATTTATTTGTGTCATTTTCAGTTTCTTTCATCAAAGTCTTATAGTTTTCAGAGCATAGATATTTCACCTCCTCGGCTATATTTACTTATAAGTATTTATTGTTTTTAATGCTATCGTGAATGAGATTTTTTTTTTTATTTCTTTGTTAATTATTTTGTTGTTAGTGTATAGAAACTCAGCTGATTATCGTGTGTTGATTTTGTATCCTACAATTCTACTGAATTTGTTTATTAATTCAAACAGTTTTTTGGTGGGATCTTTAGGATTTTCTACATATAAGATCATATTATGTACAAACAGAGATAATTTTACTTCTTCCTTTCTGATTAGGCTGCCTTTTATTTCTTCTTTTTGCCTAACTGCTCTGACAATAGGGGTGGTGAGATGGGGCACCCTTGTTTTGTTCCTCATCTTAGAGGAAACACTTTCACCATTGAGTGTTAGATTTGGGCTTTTCATATTCGGCCTGTATACATTCCATCTATACCCAATTTGTTGAGAGTTTTTAATCATGAAAGAATGTTGAATTTTATCTAATACTTTTTTTTGTATCTATTGATATGATAATATGATTTTTACCTTTCATTGTATTAATGTGGTATATCACATTTATAGGTTTGCATATGTTGAACCATCTTTGCATCCCAGGGATAAATCCCACTTGATCATGCTGTATGGTTCTTTTAATGTGCTGTTGAATTCAGTTTGCTAGTATTCTGTTGAGAATCTGTGCACCTATATTCATCAGGGACATTGGCCTATAGTTTTCTTATTTTGTACTCTCTTTATCTGGTTTTAGTATCAGAGTAATACTGGCCTCATAAAATGAGTTTGAAAGTGTTTCCTCCTCCAATTTTTTGAAAGAATTTGAGGAGGATTGGCATTAATTCGTAGAATTCACCAGCAGAACCATCTTATCCTGGGCTCTCTTTGTTAGAAGGTTTCTAATTACTAATTCAATCTCCAACTCATTATTTGTTCAGATTTTTTATATCTTCATGATTAAGTGTTGGTAGGTTGTATATTTCTAGGAATTTGTCCAGGTCTTCTAAGTTATCCAATTTGTTGGTATGTAATTGTTCATAATAGTCTCTTATGATCCTTTGTTTTTCTGTAGTCTCAGTTATAATGTCTCCTCTTTCATTTCTGACTTTATTTATTTGCATCTTCTCTTTTGTTCTCAGTCTAGCTAAAGGTTTATCAAATTTGTTTACCTTCAAAAACTCAACTCTTACCTGCATAGATCATTTCTATTGTTTTTCTTGTCTCTATTTCATTTATTTCTATTATTTTCTTTCTTCTAGTTTTGGACATACTTTATTCTTCTTTTTGTAGTTCCTTAAGGTATAAATTTAGATTCTTTACCTGAGATCTTTTTTTTTACTTAATGTAGGCATTTATCACCTAACTTCCCTCTTAGGACTGCTTTTGCTGCATCCTATAGGTTTTGACATGCTGTGTTTCCATTTTCATTTGTTTCAAGAAATTTTTTGATTTCTCTTTTCATTTATTCTTTGACTATTGGTTGTTGAGCAATGTGTTGTTTAATTTACACATAACTGTAAATTTTTCATCTTTTCTCCAATTATTTATTTCTACTTTCATACCATTGTGGTCAGAATATACTTAATATCATATCAATCTTCTGAATTTGTTGAACTTGTTTTGTGAACTAACATATGATTTATCTTGGAGAATATTCTGGATGTGTTTGAGAATAAAGTGCATTCTGCTTTGAGAACACATCCAGAATATTCTCCAAGATAAATCATATGTGGTTGGATTGAATGTTCTGTGTATATATGTTAGGTTTATTGTTCTAAAGTATATTTCAAGTCGTTTCTTTATTGATTTTCAATATTTCCTTATTGATTGTCAAGGTTTTCTTATTGACTTCTTACTGATGATCTATCCACTGTTGAAAGAAAGGTATTGAAGTCTTCTATTGGTCCTATATTATTGTCTATCTCTTCAGATTTGTTAGTATTTGCTTAATATATTTAGGCGCTCTGGTACTGAGTACATATAAATATATAATTATAATGTCCTCTTGATAAATTGCCCCTTTTAATACGATATAATGACCTTCTTTGTCTATTATTACAGCTTTGACTTAAAGTCTCTTTTATGTGATATAAATATAGCTACCCTAGTCTCTTCTGATTTCCACTTGCATGGACTATCTTTTTTTTATCCCTTCACTTTGAGCAGCAGATAGGCAGCAGATAGTTGGGTCTTATTTTACTTTTATCCATCCAGCCACTTTGTGCTTTTTGATTGGACGATTTAATCCATTTACATTTAGAGTAATTAATGATAGGTAAAGATCCATTAACGCCATTTTATTAGTTGTATCCTGACTATTTTGTAGTTTCCTTTTTTCTTCTTCCTCAATTGCTTTCTTCCTTTGTAAATTGATGATTCATTGACTTTATAATTGAGGTAGAAATAAGAGCAGAGACAAAAATTGTCTCTTTAACTGTTGCTTTAACTGTTAAATAATTGACAATCATAAGATATTATTACAGTTACTTACTTAAATAAGCACTGGGTCTTGGTTTCTGGCCTCCACATCTTCCTCCTTTTGCCTTACTATATGATTATTGTTTATTCTCACTTTGGGCTCCCCCTTAAGTCTCTGAGCTTCTTCAGTGTGGTACTTTGTCTTCTAAGTATGAAGCACATAGAAGTATGACTGAAGCAATGATTCAATCTCAAATATATTTATAGGCTAGCATATCTAAGGTTTAAGTCTTTAAGGGGGTTTAGAGGTGAAGCTCTTTAGATGTTCTCATTTTTTTCATATAGTTGTTTTCTTCTTTGAATTAAATATTAGGGAAAATATCATTATAATTTTTTCTAATTGAAATTGCAAATTATTATTTACCATTCTAGTAAACAATTAAAAATATGTCACACATACACACACACACACACACACACACACACACACACACACACTGTCACAAAGCTTCTTACTCTGCCTCTTCATTGACTAGTAGTGTATTTAAAATGTGATGAAGCAAATAAATATTTTGGCTCATCTTAAACCCAGAGAAAAATATCAACAGAAATAATGATGTTTACAGATGAAACATGGGACAGTAGTATTTTGAAAGACAACAAGAAATAATCTATACCTATAGTTATCATAGACAAAATAGATTGGGAAAATGCTAAGATGAGTGGCACAAAATTGATAATCACTTTGAACTGAGATATGACACTTACCTATATCATTGGATTTTAAATGAGCATGTTTCATCTCTTAGGACAGGACATTTAAGGCAATTTCTGTTTGTACTTGGTGTTGATACAAGTCATAGAAGCCATTGTTTTGGGAGCCAAAGCTACCTGTGAGTTGGAGTTCTACAGCAGAAGTTATTCACCAGCCAAAGTTAAAATTTGACAGGCCTCACAAATACTCTTTTGCCTGTGCTGTCATTATTCTTGCCCTCTTGACATTTCCTTTTCATATTTCTATTTGTTTTTCAGTAGCAAAATATTGAAAGTTAGATCTGTAACTTTTTTCTTTATTCTGTAAAACACATTGAAACCATTTGTTCTTTCACTCTCCTGAGAAGACCAGATTTTAAAGTCATATATTCTGCCCAGTAGGAAGTGAAGAATTTTATAAGAAGCAGTAACAAAAAAGAGAGTTGCCATAAAAACTTCTTTTTAAAAAATGAATGTACTTTTAAAAGGAGAATTATTACAGCTGTCTTTTCAAATATAAAAGGAGTTTTAGTAATCGAGTGATAATAAAAGATATTAGAGGTAGAACCTTAAAATAAAAATGAACACATCTGGATAAAAAATAATTAAATGGTCTTTGGACAGAAGAGAATTAAAATTAAGAGAAGTGTGAGGTAGAATTTGATCCATAAGAAGGTTGTAGAAGCACAGCAGATTTACTTGACAGAGGAAAGTGAAACCCATGAAGGTTAAAGATCCATTGATCATAGCTAGTTTGTAGCAAATGCTAGACAAAAGTTTATTTTATTTTCTTTAAAAAAAATTTTATGGTTATAAAAGTAATAGGTGTTCGTTGTTTTATTTCTTTATTCAAATTCCCCTTTG
>NW_011889222.1:663994-666612 GCF_000151845.1 Pteropus vampyrus | reverse complement strand
TTAGAGTAATTAATGATAGGTAAAGATCCATTAACGCCATTTTATTAGTTGTATCCTGACTATTTTGTAGTTTCCTTTTTTCTTCTTCCTCAATTGCTTTCTTCCTTTGTAAATTGATGATTCATTGACTTTATAATTGAGGTAGAAATAAGAGCAGAGACAAAAATTGTCTCTTTAACTGTTGCTTTAACTGTTAAATAATTGACAATCATAAGATATTATTACAGTTACTTACTTAAATAAGCACTGGGTCTTGGTTTCTGGCCTCCACATCTTCCTCCTTTTGCCTTACTATATGATTATTGTTTATTCTCACTTTGGGCTCCCCCTTAAGTCTCTGAGCTTCTTCAGTGTGGTACTTTGTCTTCTAAGTATGAAGCACATAGAAGTATGACTGAAGCAATGATTCAATCTCAAATATATTTATAGGCTAGCATATCTAAGGTTTAAGTCTTTAAGGGGGTTTAGAGGTGAAGCTCTTTAGATGTTCTCATTTTTTTCATATAGTTGTTTTCTTCTTTGAATTAAATATTAGGGAAAATATCATTATAATTTTTTCTAATTGAAATTGCAAATTATTATTTACCATTCTAGTAAACAATTAAAAATATGTCACACATACACACACACACACACACACACACACACACACACACACACTGTCACAAAGCTTCTTACTCTGCCTCTTCATTGACTAGTAGTGTATTTAAAATGTGATGAAGCAAATAAATATTTTGGCTCATCTTAAACCCAGAGAAAAATATCAACAGAAATAATGATGTTTACAGATGAAACATGGGACAGTAGTATTTTGAAAGACAACAAGAAATAATCTATACCTATAGTTATCATAGACAAAATAGATTGGGAAAATGCTAAGATGAGTGGCACAAAATTGATAATCACTTTGAACTGAGATATGACACTTACCTATATCATTGGATTTTAAATGAGCATGTTTCATCTCTTAGGACAGGACATTTAAGGCAATTTCTGTTTGTACTTGGTGTTGATACAAGTCATAGAAGCCATTGTTTTGGGAGCCAAAGCTACCTGTGAGTTGGAGTTCTACAGCAGAAGTTATTCACCAGCCAAAGTTAAAATTTGACAGGCCTCACAAATACTCTTTTGCCTGTGCTGTCATTATTCTTGCCCTCTTGACATTTCCTTTTCATATTTCTATTTGTTTTTCAGTAGCAAAATATTGAAAGTTAGATCTGTAACTTTTTTCTTTATTCTGTAAAACACATTGAAACCATTTGTTCTTTCACTCTCCTGAGAAGACCAGATTTTAAAGTCATATATTCTGCCCAGTAGGAAGTGAAGAATTTTATAAGAAGCAGTAACAAAAAAGAGAGTTGCCATAAAAACTTCTTTTTAAAAAATGAATGTACTTTTAAAAGGAGAATTATTACAGCTGTCTTTTCAAATATAAAAGGAGTTTTAGTAATCGAGTGATAATAAAAGATATTAGAGGTAGAACCTTAAAATAAAAATGAACACATCTGGATAAAAAATAATTAAATGGTCTTTGGACAGAAGAGAATTAAAATTAAGAGAAGTGTGAGGTAGAATTTGAACCATAAGAAGGTTGTAGAAGCACAGCAGATTTACTTGACAGAGGAAAGTGAAACCCATGAAGGTTAAAGATCCATTGATCATAGCTAGTTTGTAGCAAATGCTAGACAAAAGTTTATTTTATTTTCTTTAAAAAAAATTTTATGGTTATAAAAGTAATAGGTGTTCGTTGTTTTATTTCTTTATTCAAATTCCCCTTTGGCATGCAAGTGATTAAGTGTTCTTTTCTAGAGTGTAAAATTGTCGAGTATATAATATTTCATCTTCCTCTTATAAACAAACTAAAACTAAAACATCCTACAAAGTGTGATTACCTGTGATTTATCTTATGAGAAAGGTCTGAAACTTCTAAATAACCATTGGAAGGATAATGCTTTTCCAAGCGGATATTTATAAGTAACCAAATGATCCATGAACAGCTGTTGAGCCTTTTTATAGCCAGGAAGTTCATAATCCTTAAAGAATTTTTCCTTTCTTTGACTTATACATGAGTACCTGCCAAATAAACACTGTCGTGAATCCTTTTAGACAAAGTTTTAAATATGCTTTAAGAACATGTGAGCAAGTTAGTTGGGAAATTCAAAATAAAACTGTGATGCCCTGAGTGAAGACGTTACTGTTTGTAGTTAGAAAAGATTTAATCACTTCCTGTCTGATATGCATAGAAATTAATAAAATCTCTCCCTTCACAATGAAAGGTGAAGGGACTCTAAACTGGTTTCTCTTCTTCAGATAACTTGGATGATCATCAGAGTTCCCATTGCTTACTTTCTTCTGTGTTAACTTGAAGGTCTAAATATTTCCAATGATGTACTTTGGGATTTGTCCACTTTAAATAGTTTAGTAAAGCAATTTCATGCAATAAAACCCAATATTGGATGGGTAAACAAGTTCACAGACCTAGAGTAATTCATAGAAGTGGCATCATATGTGAATCTTCAATTAGTTTTACTATCTGACTCTCATAGGAGGAACTGCATTAACATTAGCCCCACTTCAAAACCAGGCTGGGTATTCCAGATTCATGTTCTATTTTTATG
>NW_011889222.1:663470-663944 GCF_000151845.1 Pteropus vampyrus | reverse complement strand
AAGAATACTCTGTCACGCAGGCCCAAATGTAAGTGTGTCCTTTATTTAAAAAAATAAAATAAAAGGCCTCGAATGAAGCCTGTTTGGATCTCTGACTTCTATCTTCTCTGTTCTTCCTTTTCCTGAACATCTTAAAAGAATAGTTTTATTCTCTACCACTTTCTAAAAATCTCATTCATTTCTCAGTCCATTTAAGTGGGATTTGAGGGTGAAAATTAACGCTGAATGAATGACCAAATCCAGTTATATCTTCTACTTCACTATCCTTTCATCAGTATTTGGTGCTGTTTGGTCATCTGCA
The DNA here is from genome assembly GCF_000151845.1 of Pteropus vampyrus. NCBI lineage: Eukaryota > Metazoa > Chordata > Mammalia > Chiroptera > Pteropodidae > Pteropus > Pteropus vampyrus. Next base: position 663,643 of record NW_011889222.1, on the reverse strand, counting down.
TCTTCTTGAAATGCTCTTTTTTATTGGTTTCCACAGTACCCCTCTGCCTTATCTTCTAATCATATGAAAGCTCTACCTAGACTTAATTCAATTTCCTATCTCTAAGTTTGGGGCTATTATAGCCTTATTTCTCAGGGATGTGGGAAGAGTTAAACAAGCTGACCTGTGGCTCT
>NW_011889222.1:663009-663420 GCF_000151845.1 Pteropus vampyrus | reverse complement strand
GTTTTACTATCTGACTCTCATAGGAGGAACTGCATTAACATTAGCCCCACTTCAAAACCAGGCTGGGTATTCCAGATTCATGTTCTATTTTTATGTTTGTCAAAAGCAGAGAAAGTCATATATATGTTCTCTTATGGATTTCTCTCAGGTATGGAGATATTATTTTTAGTCATTTCCTGTATTTTTTCTTAATAGTCTCGAACACATGCATTACTATATAGTAGCCATAAAACAAAATGCAGAAATCTCTAAAATAATAATGCAAGGCGATCCATACCTGATGGGTAAATATTCTAGGAGATTTTCTGACATCCAAAGTACTTTGCTTATTTTCCAACTACATAAAATAAATTAACTTCATTAAATCCTCATTTTTTTCCTCCTATAAATAACCTACCCATTAATTTGCAA
>NW_011889222.1:661518-662959 GCF_000151845.1 Pteropus vampyrus | reverse complement strand
AGACTTAATTCAATTTCCTATCTCTAAGTTTGGGGCTATTATAGCCTTATTTCTCAGGGATGTGGGAAGAGTTAAACAAGCTGACCTGTGGCTCTTGGTGTTCCGAGCGGGCAGGGAAAATGGAACTGGAGGAATCCACAACGTGTGTCACACCACCACCAGCCCAGAGCCTCACTGGTACGTACAGTGTTGCCTTAGAATCAATCCCTCGGCTCTCGTTCTCTCTTGTTTGAGCTTCAGGCTTTCATGTGATCCCTTCTGCTTTTCATCTTTCTGAGATTTCTCAGTTTCCAACCCATCAAGGATTCCCTTTCTTATTTTAAAGCATCATTGTGATTTTTAATATATACTTTTCTATACATTCTAGGGTTTGGAGCAGGAGAGGAGATGATAGCCTATGCTAGCTAGCATCAATGTACGTTAGTTTCTCCCATTAGACTTTTAGCTCCTTTCTTCCAGTCTTGTATGTCTCTCATATTAGTTATATGTTCAATATGTGTCTGTCAAATGATATTTTTTGTATATTAAAAATAAAATGAATGAATTATTAGTTTTCTTTTTAGACCAGAATAAGGACAGCCCTAGTAGTAGTGGTGGTGGTGGTGATGGTGGTGGTGGTAGCAGCAGCAGCAGTGGAAAATTAAAGGCAAACCTATGTTTGCCTTTAAATATATGTCTGAAGCATATATTTCAGAGGCAAATTCAAAGAGTTAGTAATTGTTGGAATGTGGAGTATTAAGGAAAGGCCTGGCTCAATATTAGATGTTCTTTTTAAGCATTAATTCCTGCAAATTAAAGTAAATTTTACTAGTATTTACTAAATTAAGTGTTTTATTGGTTTTTAAGTTTCATATATACCCTATATCAGACACTCATCTCAGTTTTACAACTTCGTGAACATTGTATTCACTGATTTAAAATTTGACTGTAATAACTGATGGTGAGAATGTGTATTGGTGCAGCCAGTCTGGAAAACAGTATGGAGGTTCCTCAAAAAGTTAAAAATAGAACTACCATATGATCCAGTAGTTCCACTTCTGGATATGTATCCAAAGGGAATAAAATCACTATTTCAATGTGATATCTGTACCCCCATTTTCATTGCAGCATTATTCACAATGACCAAGACACGAAACCTCCTAAGTGTCCATTAACAGATGAATGGATAAAGAAAGGTGGTATATACACATAGTGGAATATTATTCAACCACACACACACACACACACACACACACACACACAGGAAATTCTACCATTTGCAGCAATATAGGTGGTCTGAAGACATTATGCTAAGGAAGTTAGACAGAGAAAGACAGGTACTGTATATACTCACTTACATGTGGAATCTTAAAAAAGCTGAACTCAAAGAAAATAGTAGAATGGTGACTGCCAGAGGCTGGGGGTTGGAGGAAATGGGGAGATGTTGGTCAAAGGTACAAAC
>NW_011889222.1:658464-661468 GCF_000151845.1 Pteropus vampyrus | reverse complement strand
ATCAGACACTCATCTCAGTTTTACAACTTCGTGAACATTGTATTCACTGATTTAAAATTTGACTGTAATAACTGATGGTGAGAATGTGTATTGGTGCAGCCAGTCTGGAAAACAGTATGGAGGTTCCTCAAAAAGTTAAAAATAGAACTACCATATGATCCAGTAGTTCCACTTCTGGATATGTATCCAAAGGGAATAAAATCACTATTTCAATGTGATATCTGTACCCCCATTTTCATTGCAGCATTATTCACAATAACCAAGACACGAAACCTCCTAAGTGTCCATTAACAGATGAATGGATAAAGAAAGGTGGTACATACACATAGTGGAATATTATTCAACCACATACACACACACACACACACACACACACAAAGGAAATTCTACCATTTGCAGCAATATAGGTGGTCTGAAGACATTATGCTAAGGAAGTTAGACAGAGAAAGACAGGTACTGTATATACTCACTTACATGTGGAATCTTAAAAAAGCTGAACTCAAAGAAAATAGTAGAATGGTGACTGCCAGAGGCTGGGGGTTGGAGGAAATGGGGAGATGTTGGTCAAAGGTACAAACTTCCAGCTATAAGATGAATAAGTGCTGGGCATTAATGGTGACAATAATTAACAGTACTGTATTATATACCTGAAAGTTGTCTAGAGCAGGGATCTCCAATCCCCAGTACTGGTCTGTAGCCTGTTAGGAACTGGGCCGCACAGAAGGAGGTGAACAAGGGGCGAGCAAAGCTTCATCTGTGTTTGCAGCCGCTCCCCAGGGCTAGCATCACCACCTCGGCTCCACCTCAGATCATAAGGCATAAGATTGTCAAAGGAGCATTGGTTCTTGGTGCCAAAAAAGTTGGGGACCACTGGTTTAGGGAGGATTTTAAATGTTTTCTCCACAAAAAAAGTAATTATGTGAGAGAATGGAGGTGCTTAGTAAGCTTATTGTGATAATAATTTCACAGGATATACATATATGAAATCATCATATTTCACACCTTAAATTTTCCTGGATTTCAATAATATTTCAGTAAAGCTGGAACAAAATAAGAACAGAAAAGAAAATCGTAGTCTAAGGTCTCAATTATTCTGCATACAAGCACAGATCATGATATTCCCATAATACATGAATAAACATGAAGGTTTTTTACTTTTTTTTTTCATATTCTATTAAATTTTCTTTTAGACCCAAAGATTTTGAATTGGCTTCCACTTCTACTGTGATCTAAAAATGTTTTCCCTTCAGCTATCTGGTAGCCATGGGCACATAGATAAATTCAGAAATAAATATTTTTGAGCAATATATTTCAGACTCTATGTTGAGCATTGGTAAACCAAAAATAAAAAAGATACCCTCTTGCATAAAGGAGCTCACAGTCTAGATATGGAAATGGGAAGACATATATAATACACAACTGTGAGACATATACATTAATAAAATACATAAGTGGTACAGACAAACCAGTGACTAACTCTTTGGGGAATGGTCAGAGAGGACAGGGCACCTGAGAAGAATTTCTAATAAGCAGATATTTAAGGCTAGAACAAGTGCAAACATGTGAAGGCATCAACAAGCACAACAGGTTCAAGGAATTACTAATAGTTTTGTCTAACTGAGGAGTAAGTTTTGAGAAGTGAAGATACAGGATGAGGCTGGACAAGTATGCAGAGGCCAGATTTTTTTAAAAAATGCCTTTTATGTTATAATGAGAAACTTGGACTTTATACTACAGGCAAGGGAAAGACAATTCCATATTAGAAGAAGCGTGACGGAGTCTGATTGATATTCCAGACTGAACCGGTTTTGTAAGAGTGTGGGAAAATTTGGAAGAACAAAACCCAAAGACAAGAGACAAATTGGGGCCAATTTGAATAGTTCAGGTGTGAAATTGAAAGGTAGTAGGAATGGTAGAGTATAGATTCAAATAAATAAACAAAATAACTGGCTTTTTAAAATAAACAAAAATTATTTAGGCAGACTGTTATCTTTCCCCTGCATGACAAGTGGTTATGAGCCCTATTTTCTTTATATCAACTACTAACAAAGTCATTCTGGCAAACTCGATGCTCAGCATGATTTGTCCTCTTTGATAAATGTTCCAGGGAGCCAAGACAGTCTCCTGTCAAAATTGATAAGTGAGATGACAGTGGGGAATGCAGTCCTATTTGTAATGGCACAGCTGCCAGCACTTGCAGCTTCTTTACCTCTAGACTGGTCTGTCTCGCTCTGAGACTTTTCTATTTTCACCCAAATAGCCCCAAAACACACTGAGGCCATGCGTACCTATGTGAGATAATTATTCCAGAGTAGTCTGTGAGTGCAGGAGGAGGATAAAGAGGCTGCTTTCATTAGGTTGTTTTCACAACTGAAGAGTTTCAATAACTTTAAAAGGGAAAGCATGAACTTGACCAATTCTCTGTAGGCATTTAGCAAAATAGGTAGTAAATTCTGTGAAATAGAAAAAACCAGGGATTACTATAAAGTGTACTTCGAAAATCCTAAAATGTTCATTACCTCATGCATGGAAAGTATCTAAGGAATTAGGAGCTTTTTTTTTTTTTTTTTTTTTGATTAAAAAGACTTAGCTCTGAACAATAGAGTGGCTGGTGTTTTTAAATTAAATACACTGGAAGGCATTTAAACTTCATCTTCTGCTTTTGTGAAGGAAAGAAATGAAAGTCTCAGAGGACCACCCCAGCGCTGATGAGAATAGAAGTCTACAGTGCAGCTCTGGACAATTTTCCTCTCTTTCCTCTTTGCAAATGGGATTGTGGTTAGCTATGAACCTGAATATACTTCTCTCAAAATCTAGGAAGTAAAGAGCCAAAATTTAAATAGAGCAACGGCAGGATTTTGATCTTCCCATGGCGTGGTCAGTAACGAAGCTTCCATTCACAGTGGAAAGTTGAAAAATTTTTCAGTGAATATTTTCTTTAGACGAAATGCTTGCAACAGGAAAATTTTAATTATGGCAGGTATCCACTGTTTCTCATTCCCAG
>NW_011889222.1:652137-655139 GCF_000151845.1 Pteropus vampyrus | reverse complement strand
AAAACAACTTTTGTCTGTCTTTGTGATTTTGGTGTCATAAAGAGCTAAAATGTCTTTTATTTTTACTTGTTCTCTATGGCACTTATAGGACAGTGATATAAGAGTATAATGGCAGGTCTAAAAAGAGTCTGAGTGATATTGTGCTACAATGTCAACTTCCCTTCAAAAAGAGATGCAATAAACACCTGTCTACTCAACACCCAGTTCTAGAACAGAAACATTACCATGACATTATAGCCCTGTGCATTCCTCTCCCTAATCCTGTCTCCTTACCTTCTCCCACAGAAGTAACCACTATCCTGAATTTTATTTTCATCATCTTGCTTATCTTTATAATTTCATCACATAAGTTTGTAGCTCTAAACAATGTGTTCTTTAATTTTGCATGTTTCTGTACATGTAACCAAATTCAATGTATTCTTCTGAAACCTATATTTTTTATTCAAATTGTGACCCTAGTGCCTAGTTAATTCAAGTTGTTATGTATAGCTGTAATTCATTCATATTTACTGTTATATTATTAACATTTATGAAAATGGCATAGTTTATCCAATCACTTGGTGGGCATCTGAGTTGTTTCCAGCTTTATAGTATTACAATGTTACCATAAACATTCTTTTATGTATAGACCAGTGCATATGAGAGTTCTCTAGGGGAATTCCTGAGCATAGGATATGTACATTTACTAAGCAGTGAGTGCTTGAGCCAATTCTAACTCCTATCAACCACGCCGAGGTACTCCTGGGGCATAGTATTCCTAAAAATTCTTGGCATTTTCAGACTTTTCATTTTTCTCCGCTTGTTTTAAAATGGTATTATGGTTTAAAATCTTCATTATTCTGATTCCTAATGAGATTGAGCATCTTCTCATATGCGTATGGGCCTATTCAGTTTTCTTCTTCTGTATAATACCATTTCAAGTTTTTTGCTTACTTCTATATTGATTGTTTTTTATAGATTTTTTTGAATTCTTTATATATTGTGAAATCAATCCTCTATTTATGTTATAAATATCTTTTTACGATTTGTGACTTGTTTTTCCATTTTTTATGGTATCTTATTATAAACAAAAGTTCCTAATTTTAATGCAGTAAAATATGCTTCTTTACGTTTGATACTCTAGGTTTTTATATCCCTCTTGCCCAAATAAAAGTAGTTCCTATTTTGTATTCTAAATTTTAAAAATAATTTTGCTTTTCACTTTAATCTTTGATCCACAAAGAGTATTTTTTATTATGGTCATAGTTTGGAGCCCAAATTTATTTTTTCTCAATATGAATAATATGTTCTCCTTGTCCTACAAATTGAAAGTCTACTTTTTACCTGATATGTAATTACAACTCCATCATAAATCAACTTTCTGTACATGTGTGAGTCTGTTTCTGGTTTCTTCTATCTGTTCCACTGGTTGATTTGTCAAACCGTGTGTTATACTACACCATCTTTTTAAGTCGTATATAGTATAGCTTTATAAGAAGTCTTGGTAGCTGACTGGAGAATCCATCTTACCTTATCCTTCTTCACAAGTATATTTAGTATCATTGTCCTTTGCAGTTCATAGAAATTTTTTAATTAACTTTGCAAATGCACAACAATATTATGGGGCTTTTGAATCTGTACATCAGTTTGAGAAGAATTAACTATGTTATTGATTTTTCCAATTCATAAACAGGAGCTCTTCTTTTCTCAGGTCTTAAATGTCTTGCAATAGATTTTGTCATTTTCTCCATAAGTTGCTTAAACATCTTCTTATTAGCTTTATTCCTAAGTACTGCATATTTTTTCTGCAGTATTATATAGTAAATAGATCATAGACTCTAGAATCCCAGCTCTTTCATTTCCTAGTTCTGTTATCTTGAGAAAAATCACTTAACTTCTTTAGGCTTTAGTTTTTTCATATGTAAATACAGATATTTATATACCAACCTTTAGGATTTTTGTGAGGGTTAAATGTATTCTAAAGTGGTTAAAGCACTATTGTGTTAGCTATTACTATATTGAGGAGAACCTTTTCATAAAATGTTAATTCATGCTTGAAAAAATATATTCTCCATTTACATAGATTATTAATATTAATAATATTACATAGTTTATACATTAGATCAAGCTTGTTAATCATATTGTTCAGATCATCTATATCCTTAAACTTTTATTACCTGATTTATATACCAGTTACCATTATAGTAATAGATTTGTCAAATTCTATCTCTAATTCTATCATTTTTGTTTTTACAATATGAGGTACATCCAAGTCCAGAGTGTTTATTTCTTCCTGGTCGATTTCACTTTTCTTAAAAGAAATTATGTGGTCACCCTCTTTATTTCTTCTGATGCTCTTTGTCCTATAATATATTTCACCTGGTAATAATATAGCTACATCAGCTTTCTCTTGTATTTCGTGGCATATCTTTTTGCCAACATTTTACTTTCAACTTTTCTGAATTGTGTTTTACATGTGTTTCTTATAACATCTTGTAACTTCTCGTTAAAAGTGTTTCTTGTTATCTTTTCCATAGCTGGATTGTTGTTCTTTTGCACTAGTGGTGGTGGTAGTTTGTTTTTTATTTCTACTTTATCATTTTTTGTCTTTTAACTATACCACAGTTTATACTTATTATAATTATTTCTAAATTTGGATTTAATTCCAGTATCTCACACTGTGCTTCATTTGTTTTCTGTTTTCTGTTTCTTTTTCTTTCCTTTGTAATCTTTTAGGTGAATTGATCATCTGTTTCTCTCATTTCATTTTTTTACTTCGGCCGAATTAGAAGTAATATATACCGTTTCTGTCCTTTAGTGTATAGCTTAAGAAATCTTAATTTATCAATTGTTATAATTAAATAGTATCTTTACCCTTCTCCTAAACAGGAATGCTGGGACTCAAGAACACTTAAACTCTAACCAACTCCTCCCAGCCTATATGCTAACTTTATAAACATTTTAATATTTTCTGGCCTAGTTTTAACTCTTTAAACCATTATACTCCACATTTGTTTATATTT
>NW_011889222.1:649273-652087 GCF_000151845.1 Pteropus vampyrus | reverse complement strand
CTAGGAAGTAAAGAGCCAAAATTTAAATAGAGCAACGGCAGGATTTTGATCTTCCCATGGCGTGGTCAGTAACGAAGCTTCCATTCACAGTGGAAAGTTGAAAAATTTTTCAGTGAATATTTTCTTTAGACGAAATGCTTGCAACAGGAAAATTTTAATTATGGCAGGTATCCACTGTTTCTCATTCCCAGACCATCTTGCCTCACATTGTTTACATTAGGAAACCATATTTTTAACATGAAACTGTCCCTTTTTCCCCCCTAGAAATCAAATAATGATTCTTTGAAGCTACAATGTCCTTGACCTTCCAGCACACAGCAGTGAATTGCAAGGTTTTCTCTGTCACACATAACTTTTGACAATTGTCATAACCCTGATAATGTTCTCAAGATTCTGCCTTTCTTCTGCTGCAGATGTTTGTTCAATCGATGGTTAAAAATGATTTTTCATTGAGATTTTTTTAAGTCTTTCCTATGATATAGCCTTTACACTCTCCTGCTGAGATTATTCCAAGACTTAATAGACTATCATTAGAAAACATTTTATAGTATTCAAATTGGCTTTTCCTATGTTGCATTTTATCCAGTTTTTCCTCTCCATTGCCCATTATAGAAGTAATTTGCAGAATTTCTTCATTTTAGCCAGGAACTTACAGAGGGAGCAACTACCTGGGGTGCTGGATACCAGTAGCATTGCCAAGCTGGAAAGAACAGAGCCTTTTAGGGCTAGTATATATTCTATAGGTGTGTGTGTGTGTGTGTGTGTGTGTGTGTGTGTGTGTGTGTGTGTTTCTGGATTTCCATGTGTACGTAAATTACTGTATCTATATATTACACATTTCTTGTCGCCTTTATAAATTCATAGACACATTGTTCTTTCAGACCCTTTCTCCCACACATGTATTTGTCCTAGATTAGAGATAGAGTTAAATTTGAAAACGCCTACTGGTGTTACGAGACTAGTAGAACAGCACTTTAAGTGCTATAGTAGGTCACGTGCCTTCTTTAGTTTTCAGAATGGTGTCCTTAATATAAAGTGTCAGACACACTTAAAAGTTGTTTTACAGAAGTTCTGTAGGGTTTTTGCATTCATTCATGGAATGTTTACTTTTATATCATGTAAGGTAGTGTTGAGATAAAAGAAATATAGTGGCTACCTTCAGTATTAATATCTATTATTCATTTTAAGTGCGTGGATAAGTTGCCAAGTTTTCTTAGAAAATGCCCAGACGGTAAACTAAAACACAGACAGTAAGAAAACAGTACTTTTTCTGGCTGTATCCTTTGAAAGTTTTTAGAGTTCTTTAAGTCACCTCTCAAAACTCTTTTAGAAACTTCTGGGAACCCTCAGGGTATGTCTCATTTATGCTTTCAAAACTGCCTTTCTGCCACCCAATAAAATCTGACATTTTTCTTCTTTCTGACTTCAACTACGATGTTCACACCTTCTGCTGGACCTGATATTCTGATGCCCATCCTCTCCCACTCTCCATTTCTGAGAGACCCATGAGAGACCCATGATCATGCAGATCACTAGATACTTGCCATGTCCTGTTCCAAAAGTTACCTCAGGAGAAAAAACAACTTTTGTCTGTCTTTGTGATTTTGGTGTCATAAAGAGCTAAAATGTCTTTTATTTTTACTTGTTCTCTATGGCACTTATAGGACAGTGGTATAAGAGTATAATGGCAGGTCTAAAAAGAGTCTGAGTGATACTGTGCTACAATGTCAACTTTCCTTCAAAAAGAGATGCAATAAACACCTGTCTACTCAACACCCAGTTCTAGAACAGAAACATTACCATGACATTATAGCCCTGTGCATTCCTCTCCCTAATCCTGTCTCCTTACCTTCTCCCACAGAAGTAACCACTATCCTGAATTTTATTTTCATCATCTTGCTTATCTTTATAATTTCATCACATAAGTTTGTAGCTCTAAACAATGTGTTCTTTAATTTTGCATGTTTCTGTACATGTAACCAAATTCAATGTATTCTTCTGAAACCTATATTTTTTATTCAAATTGTGACCCTAGTGCCTAGTTAATTCAAGTTGTTATGTATAGCTGTAATTCATTCATATTTACTGTTATATTATTAACATTTATGAAAATGGCATAGTTTATCCAATCACTTGGTGGGCATCTGAGTTGTTTCCAGCTTTATAGTATTACAATGTTACCATAAACATTCTTTTATGTATAGACCAGTGCATATGAGAGTTCTCTAGGGGAATTCCTGAGCATAGGATATGTACATTTACTAAGCAGTGAGTGCTTGAGCCAATTCTAACTCCTATCAACCACGCCGAGGTACTCCTGGGGCATAGTATTCCTAAAAATTCTTGGCATTTTCAGACTTTTCATTTTTCTCCGCTTGTTTTAAAATGGTATTATGGTTTAAAATCTTTATTATTCTGATTCCTAATGAGATTGAGCATCTTCTCTTATGCATATGGGCCTATTCAGTTTTCTTCTTCTGTGTAATACCATTTCAAGTCTTTTGCTTACTTCTATATTGATTGTTTTTTATAGATTTTTTTGAATTCTTTATATATTGTGAAATCAATCCTCTATTTATGTTATAAATATCTTTTTACGATTTGTGACTTGTTTTTCCATTTTTTATGGTATCTTATTATAAACAAAAGTTCCTAATTTTAATGCAGTAAAATATGCTTCTTTACGTTTGATACTCTAGGTTTTTATATCCCTCTTGCCCAAATAAAAGTAGTTCCTATTTTGTATTCTAAATTTTAAAAATAATTTTGCTTTTCACTTTAATCTTTGATCCACAAAGAGTATTTTTTATTATG
>NW_011889222.1:640129-647243 GCF_000151845.1 Pteropus vampyrus | reverse complement strand
CTTTTTTTGCTCACTCTTTACTCATATTTGCAATCATTTCTCCAACTTCTTTTATTATGTTAAATCTCCCTGTATATATTTGCAGTGTCTTTGTAGTTATGGTGTTTGTTTAATTATTATTTTTCTCCTGCTAGATCTCACTCATAGTGTATTGTGTCTTTGTATATTTTGTAAAATTTGATTCCAAACTCATTTTAATTCCAACTTTATCTCTGAGACCGTTTGAGGCCTATGTTTCACCAATCAGATAGTGTGACTTTGTTTCTACCATAACTCCTTGAGATATCACCCTCCTAGGATTACTTTAAGCTGAATTATCAGCTTTAACTGTTTTAGATATTACTTCGACTTTCCAGGTAGTGCAAATTGGAGCTTTGCATGGGAACCAGCTTGCTCTGGAGCATTCTCAGATGAGACTTTTGTCCCTTTGATTCAAGGCCAGAATTCATGATAGGCTATTTTCTTTGCAAGGCCTCAAGAAAGAGGTGCTGTATTTCTTGTTCACTGTTGCTATTGGGACTTCCAGCTTCCTTCCTCTTGTCTTCTATTAGACTCTCCATCCTGAGTGGGCCCTAGACTTTGTCTCCTGTTCATCATGGCCTATGAAACTGTGGACATTGAAGCCTAGGTTCACTTAAATCAGTAAATTCTCTCAAAGTTAAAATCTGCTTCCTGATTATTCTTCTCCATAGTCTCACCTTCACTCATTTGTTTTGACCTCTGAGTATTTACTGTTATTTTGTCATCTCATCAATATGTTAAAAATAATAAAAGGAGGTTATCAGCATCACTAATTGTTTTTAGCAAGAAGGATCTTCACAGTACCTAGCACAACATAACTGCCACATATGAAATTCCTATTTTGGAGAGTCCTATTTCTTGAATCTTTGTTTCCTTAGTATCAGTTTTTTTCACAGGAAGACTCTTAAGCCCTATTTTACAAATAGGTTCTAGCAGGCCATCTTTACCAGTCTTCTTGACTTATCCAGAGGTAACTGAATCCTAATGTGAAAACATTATAGGCCCATAAATTGGGAATGTCCCTGTCTTCCCTAACAACAAGCAAGTTTGAGTATGATATGTATTGAAATAGAAATGCAGAGATCTCTGTGTTCTCAGATGGATGAAGACATTCTGGGTGATGAAACTGTGGTGGAAGTTTGTTTGAAACATGCATGTATTCAGCAAACAGGCACTTAACTGCTTGCGAGGTCCTACAAAGTTAATACATTTCCTCTACCTTTTGTAAGTTTACGATTTGTTAGATCTTAAGTTAAATATAGGTAAAATTTTAATTGGGATGGTAAGTGAAGTGGCATATATTTTTTGAGGAGGAAGAAGATATGACAGATATAGGAAATTATTCCTATTCTGGTTTGGCCAGATCATGAGATCTTTGAGCAGAGAGCAGGAGAAGTTGGGGAAATGTTTGGGATCAGATTATAGAGGACCTGGAGAGTAATTCTTAGGAGTTTGGATTTAACATAGTACTGATTATAAGACTTTAAAATAAAGGGAAGAGATTATATGTGTCCTGTTTTATTATTTAGAGCTTATCATGATCATTTCCATGTTATAAAAGTTCTTCACTCATAACGTTCCATTGTTTAGCTATTCCCTTATTTATTCAAGAACTCCCACATTGTGGACATTGAGGGCATTTATGACATTTTGCTATTACAAATTATGTGGTAGTGAACAGATGCTGATATATGTCAGGTTAATTTTGACAATCCATGTTTTTGTATGTAGTTACCAAACCAGACTACAGAATACATAATGAAATGATTGAAACTAATTTTCAAGTGGCCAAAATGATCAGATTAATCTCATTAACAATAAATAGAGAAACATGCCTATCTTCAAAGGCCCAAAGAAAAAGCAGTTGATAAAGGAGTTGGGCAAATAACCATAAAATAATTTTAGTAAATAAATATGTTAAATAAAAAAGTAAATTAATCTGATCATTTATTTTATTTTATTGTCTATTCCATGTAGTAAAATGCTACTCAAATTCCTTCAAAATGACACATTGACATCATGATTATGCAATAAATACCTACACAACAGTCACTGGGAAAATTATACCATTCAGAATAAAAATTAATACATATATGTGAGAGTATATACATTCTTATGAAAATTTACTAGCTCACAATAGTTTATACCATCACTTGTTTTGCATTTTTTAAGAGATGATAAAATAATAGTGGTAAATATTAGAGTCCATTGTTAATCATGAATCCTATGGGTACAGATAAGGAGCTATTACCAAACTTAGAAAATATGTATACATGCACTTTTGCCTTTAAGTAATGTTATATACATTTTGAGAGAGCTACTCCAGTATTTAAGACTGCACATACTTCTTCCAAATGAACTTTCTCCCTTCTAAGAATGGGTGTATTTAAAATGCATATCTTGCTTCCTGGTTTAAAAAAAAAAAAAAAACTCATTGTCTTGAGTATTTTAAAGAAAAGGTAAAACTGTTTAATGAAACATTAAGCTTTAACTTTCACATTTTATAATATTTGCTATATTTTAAAATAAATCTATTTTGGGGGGGTTAATTTTCTTAGATCAGCAATATCTATGATGTAATGTGAACTCATTTAATTATATGAAAGTTCTACTTTACCAAACAAGAAAAAAAATGAGAAAAAAATAATTTCAGAACAATTATTATGACATTTATGGGATCTTGACAGGTTTAAAAGTCTTGTACCTTTTCTGTTATGATGACCATGGGAAAACTCCCTAGCCCCAACTATAAATTAGCTTAGAAACACTTGCAATGATAGCCCTTGCCTCATTAGAAAAGCCTATATTTCCTGCTCCAGTAACCAGCTCATGGAAATGAAATTCATCTTGTCAACAGGTTTATTTATTTCCCCTTCTTCTTCTTTTTTTTTTTAATCTTTCCTTTATGTTTCCTTAATAACACATGCTGGGAAAGTTCCTGAATGGTTTTCATATAAAGAGAAGTTCCGAGGGGGATTGAAAAATTTCTGTTGTGTCAACATAAACTTGGGCGTCTCCCAGTCTGGAACTCAACGTATAATATCTGAAACAGATAAATGTAAACCCTCCATTTCTCATCCATCAGATCAGGAGATATTCAGGTCTACTAACTGATTTTAATGCATGTTATTAGAATTTTATTGCCAGTACAATAAAATGCAGTGCATTTCAAGTACATAATAGACCGGCATTAAAAAAATAACTAGGAAATGCTGCTCCAAAAGAAAGAGATAGAAAAGGAATAATCTAGAATCTGTGCTATCAAAAGAATTATTTGGCCATTTGAGATCATGCCAGCAGCAAAACGTGGAACCTACCAAATATGAAAAAAAAAAAAAAGCTTGAATTAAGAATTAGCCAGTTACCTACAATTAAAAGCTATATATTTACAAAAAAAGTTTGTTATTTTACACTGTGACAGTAATCTGAAGATGTGGAACACCAAGCAGTCTTTTAATAATTAATCTTGTGGATCAAGTTTCTTCCTGTCAGATGCTATAATAAAGTACCATATTTTTGGATGATCATATGATCAAAACAATATTTTGGATTTTTGTCATGAGAAAATTAAATTCATTATTTGACCGTATTTTTAACCAACATCAATAAATATTGGGTACAAAAATATAACAGTATAAAAGATCTCTTTTTTAGATCCACTTCTAGGAACACAGATTTATTCTATGTAATGTTTTATGATGTAGTTTCTGTGTAACTTTTCTAATTAATCTGACCCACTATGAAGAAAACAATGCGTTTTCACTATTTGTCACAGAAAAAAAAATCCATTGCATATCAACATATCGACCCAACATGAAGCATAATAAATGGAATTTATCTGATAAATTTAGATTAATGTCTCCATTCAAGTTCAAAAAGTAGTTTATGTTAACTTGCCCCACATTTTTTCCTTTCATTAACTTTTAGCCCAAAATCATAGTCTACTATCTCTCCTAAACTCTGTGCCCTTTGGAACAGTCTTTCAGTCCTATCAAACCTAAATGTACTCTTTCTTGGGTGTGTATTAAACTACAGCCTTGTTTCTTCATTCTGCCTTCTTTGCCACTTGATCCTTACCCATGTATCCCACCTCTAGAGATAAGCAACGTCTCAACATCTGTGCCAAATATTTAACAGGACTTCCAATATTCCAAAATGTTAACTGCCAATGACATTGTTTCCCATTAGATAAAGTAATGATAACCTTTACCATCATAGCTTGTCACACAAAGTTGATGTTTATAACCTATGTAAGTCCTAGTTTACCAAATTCCCTTGAAGATGCTCTTGAGGATCATTTTCTGAATGCTTGGCTTTTGCTGTTATTCCTCTACAATGCTCACTCTGCCACCCAGAATAGCTATAGATTGTTTATATAGACCCTTAGAGGTGTAAATGTCTGCCTCTTCAAAATGATGTGGGTTTTTTTTTTTTCACTTTCAAGCAGCATCCCAAACAGTAGATGGTATCTCATTAGCTGATCTCCTTTACTGAAAACATAACCAGCTCAAAAGCATGACCATGAATGTCACCAAGAATTGCAATCATTGAATCGGGGACTATCATTACACAAAGGTGTACCCTGTCTGTTTTGACCATTTACTTTGTAGAGAGCACATAGCTAATCTCAAAGAAATGCTGTTAACACTTTCTTTTGAAAAAGCTATTTTCAGTAATTCAAAGAAAAGACAGTTTACAAATGCCAAGAGTAGAGATACAATAAAGAAATAAAGATAGCAGGACCAGGTGAAAAACAGTACTATCAAAATGACAGTAGATATTTGAGCTTCTCAGAGAATGAACAATACTTTTATGTAAAAGTTTGGTATACTGTATCTTCTTTTTAAATTTGCTGCAGACATGAAGGGTTGAAAGAACACTAAGAAATTTTTTAATTCAACCCCTTCTCTCCTTGAGTCCTATATTCATCATCCTGATTCAGTTAATATTACAGCAAACATCAGCTTCTCAATCTTGCTCCTGCCTCCTCCACACATCTTACTTAAGTAACACGCCTCTATCAGCTTCTCTCATTCCATGCAATGATTTTGCCACCCCAACACACTCTTCTCTTGGTACCCCTCCAGACCTCTATCCCAGATGAGAATTACTTAAAGAATAATATAAGGACCAGTAAGATCACCATGCTTCTGCTGAAGCCATTCTTCCAGACTGCAAACCAAACTGTATCTCCTTTACGATGACTCCTCTTTCCTTTTTATAGAGTCCAAATAATTTAACATGTTGTGGTAAGCCCTCCATGATTTGGCCCTTGTTTACCTCTCCAGTTTTGTCATTCATCATGCCCCCTCATCTACCCCAATCTTAAACCTTTAGCTTCATACACATTAACTACTAAAATTCCTCTAACATGACATGCTGTTTCCTATTTTTGTGTCTTTGTATGTTCTGTGTCCTCTGCTTGAAAATTTGGTGTTGGTGAACACCATGGTCAATTCCATTATCTCTTCCAAGGTGCTTTTATTAGGTTCTTCCAGGAACTCCCAATCTAGAGCTGACCACTGTCTCTATTGGGTTTCCTAATAGCCCAGCCCATGTGAATTTATTAATGTGTGTGTGTGTGTGTGTGTGTGTGTGTGTGTGTGTGTGTGTGTGTGTATAGCAATGAGAATGATCTAATAAGGAGAGAGATAACACAAGAGAAAGAGGAGGAATAATTCCATGAGAAAAACTCTTGAAAAATAAAAACGGAATAATAAAGCATGCATGGAGGCATTGGCTTTCGGTAGAATTGGGGATTTTTCTTTCATTGTAACAGAGGTACAGACTACAAGGTGGTTACAGATAAATTTAGATCCATAAACTGAGTGGAGAGAAGATGCAGTAGTTTCCATTTCCTGGCTTCTTTTTCTCCATGAAGCATAGAACAGAATGATTGGCTTAGAGTGAAAAGAGAGAAGGCAGTGTAGCAGAGAAAAGGAGTGTGAAAATGCCAGTCTAGGAGAGTGGAAAGTTGAGGCAGTGATTATCCACTCGTGTCCAATGAACTATGAGGTAAAGTTACCAAGTGAGAGTGGGCAGGTTCCATTGAAAATTCGAGGAAAGAGGTACAGCCTGACAAGGGAAGTGTAGTGTGATCGTCAGGCAGCATTGATGGCCCATTTGAGATTTGTGGCAATGAATTTACAGTGAAAGCAGTCAGCGTGGTCAGCATGGTTGTGCATTTTCCTCCGGGACCATGCGGCTGCTGAGGTGGGGATACAAGGAAGTGAATAGTTGGGCTTAACCATGATTGAACTTTTGCTGGATGATATAGCAGAGACAGAGAACACAGGAGTTGTGGTTTTTTATAAAAGATTATTGTGACTAATTGTGGATCCAAGCTAGGCAAGGAGACAAGGGAGAGCATGAGGGAATTATTGATAGTGAAAAGTGGAAGCATCAATAGGTTCAAGATCTAGTGAGAGACCAAAAATGCGAGTGGGGATGCAAGCGTTCTTAGGCTGATCAAGAGTGGCAGTGGCATGCTTAAAGTGAATATATTAAAAACAAAAGCAACTATGGAAATGACATTTTATGAATAGTTCTTTTTACACATTGCTTATTCCATGTTGAACTATTTTGAGGGAGACCCCTACACCAAGAACTCATATAAATCACAAAATCCAGACACAAATGACTGTGGATATTTAGCAATGTCATTATAAGCTAACAAATGATCATTTTAATGTTTGTTCAAAACTCAAGATTCAGCTGTGAAAAACCCTGGGTTTCTGGATTCTTACAAAGGTAAACCTCACGATCCTAGTGCCTAAAAGCAACTACAGTTTTCTCAAAAGATACAATAACCAAAATAGAAAAATGAAGAAAAAATAAAACCTTATATGATGTAAACAGAAGCGCTTCTCTGGTTTCCTGACATGCTTTTGTTGTCTGTTGAGACAGAGCAGGACTGGGTGAGAGCCCATAAGGGGACAGGTGTCCATGCAGCTGGCCTGATTCTCTAGGTGGTGCAGCAGCAGTAACAATAAAAAAACGGCATACCATTTTTCACACTCACCTTGATTTTAAGGTTCCCATTTCTATCCCTGGTCCATTATTTATGACATCAGTTATTGATTACTGGGATCGT
>NW_011889222.1:610050-639004 GCF_000151845.1 Pteropus vampyrus | reverse complement strand
TTCTTCTCATTTTAAGATTAGAAGGGTGTTTCACAGCAAGCTTTACTAACTAACTTTAATCTACTCCACCCTCAGTCTTCATATAATCAATTTCTCACAGGATTAGATACCATGATTTGATTTTTTTTTAAGGGACATGTTAAAGCACATTTAAGCCAAAATTAACGTAGTTTCACCAGCTCTATGAAGTGAGTCTTCCACTCCAGTCACAAATGACTTATGGATGGTGAGCAGTGCTATCCGTGCGGGCTCGGCTTTGATTTGTATACGCCCATGAATCGTCTCCATGGAGAAAATGTACAGAGGTAGCATTTCACTTTTATGTTTTTCATCAAACAGCTTCGAGGTAACAGCGAGAAAGGTATGAAAGTTGTTAGGGAAAACATTCTCTATTACCAGGAGGTTGTTTCTTCAGAAGTCAGAGGCTGGTGTTCGCTGTGAAGGGAATGCTAAATTAAACCTGTGCCAGGGAATTTCTTTCAGATAATCAGGCTTTACAAAGCCACTTTTGCCTCATACAAACAAAGTGGTCTACAGGTAGCTGCTTATAAGTTATTTTGTCGTGGAATTAAAGGAACTTTGATTCTAAAATGTATGCTTCTTTGTATCAATATGAAATGTATAGTGTCTGAGGCATTTCAAACAAAGAAAGCAATGCAAGTCCACACTTGGGGCTGGTGGTAGGTGGGATCCAGGAAATCTCACTTGAGTCTCCTTCCAGAGCCTTGAATCTTGCTACCAGAAATTCCATCTTTTGAATTGAAGCTTGGTATTTTGTTAGTATGAACCGAACCCTGGATGGCCCGCATTTTAAGTAATTTTAATGATGATCCCTTTAAGAAATATTTATTTATCAATTATCTTTATATCTCAAAAGCCACTTCTGAGAAAATGGAAGACCACATCAAATGCCAGATTTTGCAAGGAAATAGATAAGATGGCAAATCTGAAATACCGGTGGCTACTAGATAGGCAGACCTTAAGAACTCCAGGAAGCTAAAAGGAAATATGAGGGTAGTGAGTGTCGTAAAAGGGAGGATGCTGAAAACAAAGATGCTGTAGATAACTTTGAAACCTATTTCACAGTTTTGTTTGGGTCCAATAGACTGACAATATTGAAAAGTTACTTTGACCTCACAATCTTAGTCTCCTTTTCCCTGTAATTCTTGGGTAAATGCTTTTATTTGTGGTATTAGAGTCTTACAAATGGATTATACCCTTTCATTTTAATAGAGTGGTCCCATTTTATTCTAAACAAACGCCAAAACAGGGTACACCACTGAGAAAGCAGAGAAAAACACTGAGGAAAGGAATGCTTCCTTGTGGAAATATCTTCCCACAAATTAGGGAGTTTCTCCTGTACCATTGGAAGGACATT
Organism: Pteropus vampyrus; assembly: GCF_000151845.1. Lineage (NCBI taxonomy): Eukaryota > Metazoa > Chordata > Mammalia > Chiroptera > Pteropodidae > Pteropus > Pteropus vampyrus. The sequence continues at coordinate 637,626 of NW_011889222.1, read as the reverse complement.
GAAAGTCAGTGGATCTCAGCTTTGACTACCGCTCTTCATTTGCTTGATTTTAAAGGTCCCTATCTCAGTTCTTTATGGAGTGTTTAGGTTTCCTCATAGGCCTCTTAGGAATCACAAGCTTTTTTATACCTTAACTGTGTACTTCTTTGCTGTAATTGAAGCTCTTTTGTTGCTGTAATTCCTTCCTAATGTTACAGTTTTAGTCGTCTTCTTTCCCTCTGGAGGCATTAATTATTGCCAGTTTTAAAAATATTCTTTCTTGGTGTGTACTTTTCACTTCCAGTGCCAAATTGTATCACCTTTTCCTAGTCTTCCTTTAGGTGAAAAGATTTTTCATCTTTTTTTCTTTATTATTCAGAATGCACCATGCCCTTTTTTTGGGAGGGGGGGGGAGGTGGGGGAGAGGATGATAAACAATATTTTTTATAAAGTTTTTTTTTATTAAGTTTATTGGGGTAACATTGGTTAATACAATTATATAATTTTCAGGTGTATATTATCATTTGACATCTGCATATTCTATTGTGTGTTTACCACCCAAAGTTTAGGGCACCGTAATGCAATTTAGAGTATTATTGCTCACCAGTTAGAAAGTCAACATTCTTCATAGTTTCATGTAGTTCACCAGTTTACAGTACAAGTTTCAAGATAGAAGATTTAAATTCTATATGATTTGTTATTAGCTGTAAAACTATTGATCATTGGAACTTATGTCTATCCTTGCTAAGGATTTACCTATGGTCGATAGCATGTGATTAACATAAATGATTATTATCCAATGACAAAGATTGAAATGCAAAATTAAAGGGAAGGATACTTCTTCAAATGTAGTAGAGTTTACTGGGAGGTATCCTCTTATTAGAAGTTAAGTGATTTTTTTTCTTTATTTAGTCCTGGTGACTATTTCAGTTTACAGACAGTTAAATGTATACTTTATTATTATCAAGTTCAAAATCTTTTTATTCTCACATACATATATATACGCATCTACTTCCAATTAAAGAAGAAAGATAATTATTGTTTTACAAAAAGTCATAAACACTAGGAAAGATTTTGAAATAGAAGCAGGTACCCTTCAACCAGCATTTACTGAGTGTGGCCCTATTCTAGGCATTGGAGAAAGAGCATTAAGCAAGACAGACAAATTTTCACCCCACAGAGCCTGAGTTCTAAAACTTGATCCAGACTTCACTTCTAATTTAAATTTACTTTGTTCTTTCTCATCCGATTACTTACTAAGGGGCCTTTATTCTCCATCAAATAAGAACAAGTTCTCCATGATGAGAGTACCAATTTGTGTTTTAGTCCTTGGAATTATGTGATTTATCCTAAAGTCATCTGCTTCTGGGAGTAGTATGAGTCCATTTCATTGTATAAAAATGAAATACACTGAAATTTATTATTATTTTACTGAACATAAATCAGGCAATGGATTCAATATGCATTAGGTAAGGACTGACATTTCAAGCCCCTTAGCCATGTGTTTCAGTAAATGTGTTCTCTTGTTCATTTACTGCTACATTTTGAATCATTGCCTCTGCCCATATAAATGTTGATGTCTCTCCCTTCAGCCTGGATGAACCTATTTTATCCCAAGGGTGAGCGCTTCTACCAAATAATAGAAAACCTTAACCTAAGCCATGTGAAACACTTGCTTATCATCCTATCATATAGGACTCAGAAGAGAAATTAATGCAGAGTCCAATATAGTCTTTTTTATTTAACTTTATTTTATTAAAATACAAATAAAAACACGATAACTCTCAATACTTTTATGAACATTTTACCAGCTACCTTGACATCCTCAAATATTTTATTAATCCCATCTTATTGATTTATACATTTTTATACTTCATTGTGTAATTTCTAAGGAGTTTTAAGTTCATGATTTGATGAACATATTTTCTCGTTTTCAACTTTACAGTGAAATTTAAAACATTGGCTTGACTATACAGAAATACACATCAAAGGTAAATTTCGATGATTTTGGTAACATAAGTTAATTTCAAATGTTGGGCAATCATTATGAAAACCTCCCAGGATAACCCAAAGTATCAGTGAGTTCTCCATTCAGCTGTGGGATTTCTCTCTGAGATAAATGTCGTTACGTGTGTGTTTTCCTCTCAGGAGGTCGAGTTGTGTCGTGTTAGCAGTCAAGAGAAGCTGGGCCTGACAGTCTGTTACCGAACGGATGATGAAGAAGACACCGGCATTTATGTCAGCGAGGTAAGAAATGCCATAGAGGGGACGTTAGAGGGGGGAGAATGTGAGAAATGGAGTGAAATGACTTACAATGAGAAAATCCTTGGGAGGCTTGAATGTGAAGGATTGGCCATGTTCCAATACTTGTCACTTTCAATTAGGAAAGTAAATTATGTTGCCCAAGTAATGTAATTATTATCAGCTTGTTTAATGTGGATGCTTTCACCACAGAATCCCAGTAAGGGAAAAAGCAAAAATAGTAACGTTGTCTAAATTTGAATAAATTCCCATAAGTATTCAGGAAGTGGAGCAAAGTTTTTGATTGGCAAACATTTGTCCTTCCATTCCACTGTGTCTTTTATTAGTTCTGTTAACAATAGTGTTGACTAATTGTTTTAAATCTAATATTCACAATAATCACATATTTTACTCTGCTGACAGGATTGATAAATTTAGATATACAAGGAGTGCATCTATTAGTTTGTTTTATTCAACCCCATAATTACTTTCAAAAAATTAGATACTTAAATGCGGAACACCTTAGTGTTAATTACTTTGAAAAAATGTGGAGCAACATTTATTAGTACAGGTTATTTTTTTTCAAAACTCCCAAAATAATCATTTTATGAGAAATAGTAAGGTATGATTTTTTAAATTATATATACATGTGATTAAAAATTACATATGTATGTAATACATACATACATATGTATATATACATTATCTAACTCCTCCAAATATACAGGCATAAATGTGTGTATATGCGTGAAAACATATATATACACACACACACACATACAAAAGTTAGACAAACTACATACTTACTGCTGTTCTATGCCGTTCCAGTTCTTAGTGGCCATGATCTTGAAAACATTACCTAATTTACTGAACTTCAGCTTCCTCGACTAGAAGCTTAGTGTAATGATGCTTATCTCATTGTTTTTGTAGGTGTTTAGAATATGGAAAAGATAATATAATTAATGAAGTTAAAAAAATTACACAGCTCTATAAATGTAAATGTTATTCTTCCAAATAACTTCTAAATAGATATGATTGATTACTCATCCCTCACTTCCTTCTAGTAAGTCTCTATTTATTATTTAAATATGTCGATTTTAGAACTTTATTTTTCAATAATAAAGAAGTCATAGGAACTGAACATATGTACTTGGAAGAAATGTTTTTTTTATACCTCTGACATGTAATCATAGTATCTTTTGTTCTTAATTGATAACTACCATCAAATAAATAAGTAATATATACTCTCTGGATAGGGTGGGTCAACCTTATGTAACACTTGTAATACTTTGCTTAAAAACAAAACATTTTTATGAAATAAGCACAAATAAATGGTTTGAAGCCATCATATGAAAAGTGATAGAACTACTCCCAGTGAAATGTAAGTCATCACTCCAGTTTAGCCCATTAAAATGTTAATCAACTCTTAATAAATCCTTAAATATCTATTTATTCTAAAATAACATAGTTAATATAGTTCACCCTATGTATGAAGTAGTGTCTAGTAATAATTTACATAGGTAGACTTTTTTTCATTTTTTTGAGCAACATAAATTATAAATCTCTTTATAAATTAATATGCTCATGAGACAGAAATCCCTTTAGTAAGTATGGACTTAGAGTATAGGTCTCAGCTTTTCTAAGACAGCTGAGGGAGGATTTAAAAATCACCCTAGTAGAAAGTAAATTTCCTAGGTCCAGAGAATCCTAAGTATTAACATCAGCTGAAGATCATGTCAGCTGAAGACCATGTCTGACAGTCTGAGTCTGACAGTCTGACAGTTGAGTTACAGAAGTGAGTGAATGAATGTAAAAAAAAGAAGAGGAGGAAGAGGAAGAAGAAGAAGGAGGAGGAGGAAAAGAAGGAGGAGGAGGAGGAAGAGAAGGAGGAGAAGAAGGAGAAGAAGAAAAGATGAAAGGAAGGAAGACAGGGAGAAAGGAGGGGAGGGAAAAACAGTCTTCAAATCGAGTTCTTCTCTAGTCTTTAATTTCATTGTTATTCTGAGTTCATTTACATTTTTAGAATCAGTGATTTTTGACATTGTATAAATCAGAGAATTGTGAACCAAATATTTAAAAAATATGTTTAAAACCATATTTTTAAGTTCTTGTGGTGAAACATTGCATATCCAGTTGAAGACATACATCCTCTCCATTCCTTACAGGTAGATCCAAATAGCATTGCTGCCAAAGATGGCCGAATTCGAGAAGGGGATCGTATTTTGCAAGTATGTGGTGTGGTTATTTCCTTTAGTTTCCTATTATCTAACAGTCTTAATTTTTTTTATGTTTGTTTCTTGTAAAATGTGAGAGAAATTAATTTGTCTTTGCTTTGGGTAGTAACATTTACAAAATATAAAGCTATTAAACCTTTTTTAGGTAAAAATGGTGCCTTTTATTAAGAATTATTAGCTAATAACTAGTGATTTAGATATCATATCTGCACTCAGATAACTTGATAATAAAACATTGTTGCAAAGGTTAAATGTGATTATGCATGTGATATTCTTAGCACAGTGCATGGTAAGTAATAAACATTAATTGCTATTATTACTAGCAGCAGCAGCAGTTATTGATGCTTTTTCCAGAATAAAGTAGGTGATGAATCACAATGTTCCATTGCTATATGAAAATCTAGAAGTTTGAAGACCATTTAACTATTTACTAGTGAGTAGCTAGTGACAAGTGGAAGAAACATGCTTTCTTCTGCTCATGGAAATGTGAAAACATAGAGACTGATTTGTTTTATTAAATTTCAGTTTAATGAGAGAGATGATAAGCAGATCATGGAAAGGGGATACAGAACTGGAAAGAGTACTGGGCCAAAACGGGAATAACTTTGAAAGGCAAAGCTTCTGTCCTAAACCTGCCTTGACCTGCTCTATCCCTTTGGAGTCCTCTCCTATGAAGAATGGCTGCAGAAAGATATACAGCTCCTCAGCTTTTGTGTCCAGATTAACCCAAAATAAGAACACAGGCCCTTGAGAGTTCAGTTTCACTGCAGATCCAACTGCAAAACAGGAAGGAAGACTCAAAAGACAAGTTGAGGATAGTACAAACTGTTAAAACATTCTGCAAAAATTTTAGTCATTGCGACAGATCTATAGCTCCCATTTCTCCTTACTAGATACGAACCCCTGAAGAATGTTTCTTTGGATTCAGCACAGTTGGATTCAACACTCTGCCTAGAATCAGCACTTTGAAAATAGACAAGATGCCATCCCAGCATTTGGCACTCCCTGTGTAATTAGGAAGATGGCTGTGTACACAGATGATTACAAACACAACTGATATTGTCATGATAAAGGTGTGCCCGTGCCACCTGGGGTGCACATTGGAGATTTTTCCAGCGTGGCCTTCCACTATTCTTCCTCCCTTTCTTCAGGATAACACTCTCCAAATCACACCACTTCTTCATACCATCCCTTTCTCTAGCTAGATGCCAGGGAACTCCTTTTACATCAAGGACTCTCTACTAAGGCTTTGATTAGGAAAAAAAAAAAAGTATGAATTAGTGGTCATTCTTGGCCCCACTACTTTTCAGAAAACTTCCAGAATATATCATTTCTACTTCAGTGACCTCCCTAAATGATGACCTGTAGTTAACAAAATGTACTATGTCTATCATTGGATATATCAGGGGAAGGAAAGTGAATCAGGAGATCAAGATTTAGTCTTGTTTACTCCCATATTTTCAATGTCTTTCACACGTACATGTGAATAAATGAATGAAGAAAACAAAGGTGTTCAGTGGAAAAAGTGATAGCATAAATGAATAAAATCTACAGCAAAGCTTTATTTGCATGGCCTTAATAAGAAATAAGAGGACCATTTTACTGCGTTATCCAGATAATGAAAGCTTCAAAAATATTTGATTTTTTTTAAATGTGGAAATAATCTTAAATGTATTGTTCACTTAGTTAACATCTCCAATTAAGTATACTAAAATAAAACGTAACTTTTTTTGATGTTTAGGGTCATGTTATACTCAGTAATCATTACACAATGATATAATAGAGTAGAATGCTCAATAACTAAAAGGTCTGGAAAATTTTGCACCCCAATATAAAATGGCTCTACTTGGCTACATTTTCTGATATATTGGGTCTACACTTTGTCATTTTTCTCTTGCTGTTTCCAGCTGTCACTTCGTCCGCTCACCATCTACTTGCCATACCCCATACCTTCTGCACCCTCACTGGCTCCCTTCCTAGTTTCTAGCTAATGATTTTCCCGTAAGCTAGATACACAAATACAGTTATTAAAATTGCATCTATTTGTTCTATGGCTAGAGTTGGACAGAAATAAATACATGTATCTCCACATATGTATACTGTACATTTTGATACTTTCTTATTTTTGGCTATATTATGGGCAGATAAAGTTTTCAGATAAAATATTTGCTGGATAATAAGGCATTTCTTAATGGAGTTGGTTCATTGAAGAAACAACAGCAGAATTGATAAAGTGCTGTTGTCTGCCTGATTACTTTATATTCAGTGACAAATATGTCACACTTAATGAATAAATACATGTCACATTAGAAAGCCTAGAATCCAATTCTATCTGTGCACACAGGAAACAAAGAGTCTTAAGGGTGATAGTGAAATTATATTAAATAAAACTGTGACAAAATTGTACCCATAGACAAATAGCTCCCATATGGCTGATGAGGAGATTATGGGATACCCTGTAATGAAGAATTAATGACTCTTGTCCCAGGGAGATGAGAATAGGAGAAAGAGAGGATTTTCTTCTTATCCTTGAAGTTTCCTGGCTGGCTTTTATTTAAATGAATCTCTTTAGAGCAATTGTGATTTTAATTTCCTGTTTGTGAGGACCTAAGTAGAGTACTTCTGTGGCCCTGTCCTCATTGCATAGATAAAATTTTCCAAATGAACTAAACCATGGGCCCCATTAAATGACCTCACACATTGGCACCACACACAGAGATACTCACGTGAGATTGACAGAGGGTAGGTATTATGCAGAAGAGAAACCATGAACCAAGTTTATGAGAATATATTCTAGCTATCACTCATTTTTTTTCTCTGCAAGTGCTTGACAGTTCCATCTGCTGTGCCATTGCCACAAATTTGTGGTATCAGGAATTAATAAGGGGAAGTCCTCTCACAAAATTGCAGCACTGCATCAAGACAAAGCATTCCTGAGCCAGAGAGGAAGGATTAAATGCCACATGTGATCAGCTTTCCACAGGAGAGAGTGCTATATTCTCATTTTCTCCTTGGGAGAGTACGCATATAACATTCTGTGTAAGCAGCCTAATCTCATACGGGCCAAAACAATCAGTCATATTCCTAAGGATTATTCCCTAACAAAACCCTGCAAAAACTCAAACAGTGGAACAATGAGACACCTAATGAGCTCTTTCTTTCTCTGACCTACACATAAACTAGTCCTTGGAATTCCTTCCTACTCTAATTTTCTTCCTTTTAGGTAGCTGTTTTACCCTATATCCATTTTTTCCATCTCTATATCTCTGTACTTCATTCACCTTCTTTCTCTCCACACTCAAATAAAAACACATTTGAAATGAATCTTTCCTTTTTTGCCTAAGATTCTTCTGTTTTCGAATAAGAAATTCCATATGTAATTGGACACAAAAATTCTAGTTGCCCACCTGTCTCTGATATACTAATATTGAAAACCTAAAATTTGGTATATTCAAGCAAAAAAAAAAAGCTATATTAAGTCATTGCTAGGATTTGAGTATTTTACACACACATACACACACACGCGTGCGTGCACGCACATGTAAATAGGACATTGGGCCTAAAGTGAAATTTTGACTGATTTATCTTTGTAATTGCCACAAATCTGTTCTAAGCCAAGGCAATATCCCTTTTGAAACTAATATTTGCATATGTACCTCCACAGAAAATGAGACAGATAATTATCTAGCAAAGGTTTTCCTCATTTATAATAAAAGTTATATGCTCCCGTCTCTTGGTTCCCTTTCCCTCTCTTTTTTTTTAAAAGAGTACTCTCTCATGAAACCGTGGTAATGCGACTACTCATCTGTCCCCTCCCCTTGTTTCTGGGCCCTGCGCCTTTAACGTATTTTCAGGCACAGAAAGCCACATTCCCATAAGCAAGCCTGTAGCTAGACCCCAGCATTCAGGAGTGAGAGAAAATGAAGGCTGAAAGTTCTATCTGATTCCATTCCTCAAACCTTTTCGTTCCTTGAGAAACATCTTTGCTGTAACCCATGGCTGCATTTCTTGCCCCGACATTAGTTTGGCCATCAAATTAATGTCCTGAGTACTATAAGACCTACCAACCAGTTGGCTAAAGGGGCCTTTGGTTTGAAAAAGAAACAATAAATCACATTTTAATGCCAGATTTGGTGGCAAATTAATGTTATTCCACATATGATTGTGAATGTAAAAATGTTTCTAAAGCTTATGATCTGTCCCCCCAAAACAGGGACTTACTGCCAGAGCTGGAGACCGTAGCTTGAGTTGTTATGCGTTCACAGAGGAGAGAAATGAATACCAACTGTAAAAGAACTGAAAATGAGACATAAACACATATCTTAATTAAAAATTATTGGGGTGACGTTGAGTAACAAAAACAAATGTTTCAAGTGTGTCATTCAACAGCAAGTCGTATATATATTGTATAGTGTATTCATCACCCAAAGTTAGATTACCTTCTGTCACCAAATATTTGGCTCTTTTTAGGGGTAAACACATTTTTCTTGATGGCTCTCTAAGAGTTAAAAGTACATATGACATAGATAGCTTTCAAAACAGAACCATGTTTACTACTGTAGATTTGATTATTGTGCATAAATTTTAATATATTTGCTTTATTTAGAGAAAATAGTCTTTCCTTTACCAAAGATTAAAATATAAATAGTGATAGTTATAATAACAACATCATTAACAGTAATGTGTGCCAACCTTGAACACTTTATACCAGGCACTTATTTAAGCCCTTTACATATATTAACTTATTTAATCCTTATAACGACCTCTTAGAAAGGCACTATTATCTGCACTTTAATATAGAGAACATAATAATTATATTAAACTAACATAAATAAGAGTATTTAGACTAATGGTAAGTGAAAGTTTGATAAAGAATTTAGCAGTACTTATATACTTGAGTGGAGACCAGAGAAAAAAGTAGTGGGGGTTTTATTTTAAACAGGAAAAATGAAGAAAAGGTATGTGAAATTACTCAACTCAATCCCCATAGGACTAAATGTGCCTGTAGTGGGGGAATGGTGATTAGATCCGTGATCGATAGACAAATAGATGCACTGCAGATATACTACCAAGAATTACTATGAAATGTACATAAGCCCTCAAAGCTCAAAGAAGGTAAAAATTTCCAAGTCATTATTTTCAAAGTACACTTAATTGAGGATAGGAGAGGTGTTGTGGAATCCATCACTGCCAATTTATCTTTATTTGAGGGAAAAAAGACCTTGGATTCAGTACAAAAATAGCTTTTCAGATATATAGTTATGAAAAAAACAACATATGCTTCCCAGTCACTAGTCTCCATTTTTGAATCATAGCCTTTATTTTCTAATTTGATAAATTTTATTTGCGAATTGCAAAAAAAAAAAGGAAATGCACTTGAAACTTATAAGAGCTGAATTTCCTGTCTACATTTACAAGTGAAAGACTAAGCTGATATTCATTTGATCAGAGTAAGAAAATACTCTTGTGATTTTCCCCTCTTTGCCTATTATTATCTGCTTTGTTTATACTCAGTATGTATGATAAGAATCTAGGAATATGGATCATTTATTGTGGTTCAAAGTTAAGATTTCCAGGGCTTGTTTTTGGTAATTATGTCTGTCATCATATATCAGCCAGAATCCCAGAGACCCACAAGTAGGTAACTTGAGTAGTCTGTGTCATGCTTTTAAGTAGAAATCCTTAGTGAAAGGTGTTAATTATTGAAAAAAAAAAAAATCGTCAGTGCAGCCACATTTTAATTTATTGAAATAATTAATACTTATTTGAGATAGAATTACTTGGCCTATTCAACTGAAATTTGTTTTTATATATTTTGATTATATGTTATGAATCAAAAATCTCATTGTCTCTATGGATTCGAACAATCAATAAAATAAAATTAATTTAAAATGTCCAAAGAAAAAAGTTCAGTTAACTAAGAACAAAATACATTTAAACATGAAAATGTAGTTTAAAATACAAACTTTAGAAACCTTGTCTTTTCTGTCCGTACAACTTAGAAAAAGGAAAAAAGATATGATTTGAATGCCACTAGAGTCTTTTCTTTTTAACCAAAAGTTTACTCAGGCTTGGTTTCTTTGACTAAGCATTCTTACTAAAAGCTAATCCTACTTTGTTATTTTTTTTTTTTAATTTTAAGTACACTTAAAAGATGAGCCTTAAGATATTACATTAAAGTTTTGTTGCTTTAGCATAAAGATATATCTTGGAAAGGAACTGGAGTATTGAATGAGGATGTTACTGATGAACTATATTTTCTTTTGATTAGTTAAGCACTGAAAGATATCCTGAGAGTGATTCGGTTCAACTGAGTCAGATCCACACACAGATATAAAATGATTAAATGAAAATGCAATCGGCAGTGTCCCGGGAGCATTGCCTGGCGAGAGATAATACTGCAGCTCTCTAATTGGCTCGCAGCAAGCATGCAGGATGACGGATTTCAGTTGTGGTATTGCCACACTGCTTCCCCCAGCACTATTATCTCAGAGTGACACTTCCATTACTCTGAGCGGAGAAAGATGAACGTCACCTGTCAGGGGCTGGTTAATTGTGTTGCTAGATGTATGTTGCCAGGGCGCAGGTTGGACATTTATGAACATAACTGCTTCCTCTGATGTCCGCCATCCTTCAGGGATCGATATGGCTCTTACAGTAAGCGCGTAATTGAGTGAAGGCACTTACCACTGAGGGGCTGAAGATGAGCCCATTGTGTGAGCTTCATTGTCCATACATTTACCATAAATGAGCTGATATTTGCCATTTATTGTGTGCAGCATTGTGGAAATGGAAACTAATGTGCCACTTTCATTTGTTTTCTAGATAAATGGAGAGGATGTCCAGAATCGAGAAGAAGCGGTGGCATTACTCTCTAGTGATGAGTGCAAGAGAATCGTGCTGCTTGTTGCAAGGCCAGAGATTCAGGTCAGAACAGAGATCAAATGTCCTGAAACTGAACTTTATAGTCATTATTTGCTATTCTATATCAAATCAGTACCATGGATATTTGTAAAACCAAGTATTCAAAGTATAATTGAGTTATCTTTCCCAAGTTACCAACCTGATCAAAACAATTATAAGTTAAAGTCTCCTTTAATATTGCTTCACAGAATGTCAACTAAATATCTTATTAAAAAAAAAAAAAATTGAATCGTTATTCTCTCCTTTCTCTTATCAGTTATTTAAATAAATTCATAACTGAAAAATGGTTAACTTTACATGATTTTTAATTCTGTGTGGATCCTTGCTTTAGGTTTCCATCTAAAAATTCTTAATTGGCATCTTAAGGTATCTTGAAAGAATCTCTAATGAAAGAAAAACATTAACATATCTAGCTATCAACTTAAATCTTTTCAGAATAACTTTATCAAATAAAGTGGCTTACATAGTATGGTGTAGTTCTTTCTATGTGTAGCTAACAAATCTTTTCCAAGTTTAGTGTGACAAAAACATCTGTCCCACCAAAAACAAAAAGCTTCTAAAGGAATTTTTAAATGTTTTTACAGAGGGAGATGTCGTGAAAGTCAAGGAGAGGAAATGGTGGAAGCGAAGTACTGTTGGTACTTCCTTTTATACCCTTTTATGCGCCATCGCAGTGCAGAAGGGACATTACGTTGTCACCATTCTATCCATCTGTCAGTAGTTTGAGTGAAATTCGTTATATCAACATTTGTCTCCTAGGTTATTGATCTGATATTTTTTAGACTCAGTAACTATATACTATCTATAAATTTCATTGAGTAAGTGTATTTCAGTGTCAGACTGAATCCTGACTCGAATGTAGTGGTTGTAAAAGATCACCCTTTCCACATATATTTCCTTTACACCCTGGACCATTCTAAATGATTCTCATAAAGCCTGCCATAGCCCAGGGCAGAGTAAAGTTACACACCTGAGGTCCTCAGAGTGGGGAGGGGAACCTATACAACTGGCTGGACTGCCTATTTGGGAGTGAATTTTAAAAATACATATGAAATTGCACTAATTACCTGGAAATTTCACAAACCAGTTAATCTTACTGATCTCATTTTCTTGAAAAAGAACAGAATAATGAGGCTAAAAACATATTAGTGAAATTCATGGTAAATTGAAGAGAACTCAATAGTTGTAGAAAAGATATTTTGATGTTATAATGTGGTTTCCCTGCCCTTTCCAGGTAACTGCTAGAGAATCTCGTTAATTTAGAATTAAAACATTTCTTTCCCATATAGCTGGTATAATGGGCTAAGGAAAGAATGGAAATTAATGACATAAGACCAGATCTGTTAATCTTAGTGGAATACACACACTTGGTAGAACCAGTGACATTTTTTAATATCTTGCTACACTCCTGACCCAAAAGAATCAGTGTTGGAGGATGAATTTTCAAACAAGACTTCCTTTCCATGGTTGATAAAAGGTCAATGGCAATCTGACTCTGTAGGATACCGTCCTGTCTATCAAAATCAAGGTCTGCATTAGTCCCTTGATCCTGAAGTCCCCCTAGCCTTCATCATACTGGAATGGAGCTAATTACCTTTAGAAAATAAGATTTGTAGGAAAATAAAGAAAAAAAATTCATTTTAACACCATACTTTAAAAATGTAATTTAAGCAGTACCTGCTATAAAGTAGCATAAAAAAACCAAAAAAAGAAAAAGAAAAAAAAAGAAACCAAAACAAAACAATAACCCTTGTCTTTATATCACCTATATATTTTCATTAATTTCAATATATCTCATTATTACATTTTTTTTGTGCATGTGTGTTTTATTCAGGGAAAATGTAGAAGGTTTTTGTGTGCTTTTTCTAGCCATATTTTTTAAATGTCTCAAATCCTCTCTACATTCTTGGAAATGATCTACAGAGTTGCTGGGGGCTGTACTGTGCAACTGTGCAATATTTTTAAATAACTCATTTTTTTCATTCCCTGTCAACTTTCTTTCATTTTCTGCCCATTTTCTTCCTCAGACCATTAACGATATTGCCATTCTCTCTGCTTCCCCTTGGGACATGGGGGCACAGAAGGCTCTCATAAAGAACTTGTAGCCACTAGTTTTGAGACAGTGTAGCTGTTTCTTTCTCTGAAATGCCAGTGTGTGATCCACTACCATGCAGACAGATCCCCCTGTATCATAATGACAGTCCTCCCTTTCCTGCAGCTCAGCTCAAGGAAGAGTTTTGTCTCTGCCACAGAGCTAGATTCAGACTGCCATCAATGTACTTCTACGTGGAAAGGGACAGGGAAAGGAAGAGAGCAAGAAGAATCTCTCCTCACTTATTGTGCTGTGTATACCTCCAGCCTAGAGGAAAGCCTAATCAAAATAGGCATATACTGACTACACATGGTAAATCAAGGATCTACAGGGATAGTTAATAAGAAAAGAGTTGCAAGAGACCATTAATTCTTACCCTGTGGTCTCCTTATCTTCTCTACTCCTTCATTGAAATTTCAAAAGATTTGGTTCCGTCATTTATTATATCAATGTCAGCAAATATTTTGACCCAATTTAAGAAAAATACCTTAGTGTGCTTATAAAAAGCAAACATTGCTAGCGTGAAATAATTTCTTTCAGAGTCTGGAGTTTGCAGCTTCATGAAATTTAAAAGGGATTAAAGAAAGTAAAACTTGGACAATTATAAATTGGACTGAATTTAAATTTTTAGTCAGCTTAATTTTCATAGTTCATCTGCATATCAAGGTCAGTGGGGTGGAACTTGATCTAGTTATTAAGACTATATTAAGATAAATGAGAATGAATAAATGTGTCCATGCTTTTGGCCCCATTGAAATTTGAGGTAATTTTAGTTCTAGATAACCTTTAATAAATATCAAGAAACCTATGATTGCCTTCATGTTAATGTATGTGATACATATATTCTAATGCCTCTTCTGGTGCCAATTTAATGTCCTTCTCTCAGATTTGTTTTGTTTTCAAATTTTAGAGATCACTTATCTTTAAAAGGTTATTTTGCCCATTTATTTAGTGGTGAAACACCTCAAACTATTATCAATTTTGGCTCCCTAGAAAGCTGCTGTTTCTCTGTAATACAGAATGAAGCAGAGATTTGACAATAATTCAGTTAATTTAATCAGCATAGACAGCTAATTCATGTAATCCAGCACCAAAATCCACTTTGAGGAAAATTATCTGTATTGGCTGTCAACATTCATCATATTAGCAACCACCAGCTCTCCACTTTACTTTGTATTTAGAAGCCAAAGAGATTTGTTCAGTTTAATTTGTGTAAGATGCCCACAAGAATACTTCCATTCAGCACCCACAAACAAAACCCTGCATGCTCCACGCCATTCCACTGCCCTTACAAGCAACATTTAAGGTATTTTTCTTTGGAATTGAACCTGGAAAATGAATCAAAATAGACATGGTATAACATCACTTTTTTGTTTTTTGTTTTGTTTTTTGAGAAGAATAACTTAGAACTTTTTTTTTTTCAGATAAAATGAATGATGTTTGCATTTGTGGCAAGCAGCCGTCTTGTTAACTTGGAAGCCATGCTCCTAAAAATATAAAAAGCAGGATGGGACAGGGAGAGGCACTTTATGTGTAGTCACATTGGGGGTCATTGTTAAGGGAAAAGCCCAATCAGCTCATGGCCCTATTAGTACGAGTGCGTTTCTTTAACATGGGGACTGTTGGAGGTAATGAGCGTGACAGCTGTGGATTACGCAGTATGCTTTTTATACATTTTGAAAGACGGTAATGTTCTATGCTGTGAGATCTACTCAGTTATGAGAGAAAATCTGTAGCTCTGTTTCAGGAAAGGATAAAAGGCGTGAGTCCATTTTTTTTTTTTTTAATCACCTTTTCTTCCTTCTGAGAGGTGAACTATCAGAGGCCACTGTTCTAAAGAGAATCATTATGATAAAAGGAACCGGTCAGGCATCGCCATTTAAGTTTCCCCTATTTTAGCATGAGTTCTCACTAACCTAAAATAATGTACTAATGTATTCTTTTGCAGCTGGATGAAGGCTGGCTGGAAGATGAAAGGAATGAATTCTTAGAGGACTTAAACTTAGAGATGTTGGAAGAACAGCATAATGAAGCAATGCAGCGCACTGCCAATGAGGTGGAGCAGGTAGGGCCAACAATTTGAACTACATCATTTGAAATGTTGCTAGTTCTTTTTTTAATGTATAACCATAAATGGAGTAAAAAACAAAATCAAAGAGTTTGATCAACCATCCATGTAATGGTAATTTTTGAGAGCAAATGATCATCTCAAATGAAGCAGAGGGAATAAATACAATTTTTTCTATTAAGAATATTTCTAGTTTGGGAAGCTTAGGGACCACTGTTGATAGAGTAATGTAGTATTCAAATGCTGACCCAGATACTGTCAACCTAATTCCGAAGTTTAATAGTAAAAATGCATGTTGCTGCTCAGTATGCTAGTGGGAGACAAACTATATCTTTTGAGAGAACCTCCCCCAAAACAGTAAATTTATACTTTGAAATTAATGTGCATCTTTGAATATTTAAGCAACTAAAGGAAGATAATGACATGATGTAAGCCATCTATCTTATCTGTGTTTTTGGTATTATGATTACACCTTTATAACATTAAATAGGAGCAGTCCTACTTGAAATTATTCACATGATTTTGCCTTAGGGACATATTCATTCAACAAAAAATTCTGAGCTCCTAATATGTTCCAATCACCACACTTGATTCTGAGAATACAAAGAAAAATGAGCAAAGTTCCTGCTTTTAATTAATGTATAACTAGTAAAAGATCACAGTGTGATTTGTGGCAGTCTTCATTTTTGTTGTTGTTTTCCTACTAGATAAAAACAGATCAATATATCATAAATTTTTATGTCAGATTCATGACGTTCATCTGCCTTATATAATTTTATTAACACTTCTGCTGTCAGTTTTCTGATTTGTTTAATTATCATCCATTTTCAATATTAATCCTTAACATATCCTGAAAGATAATTAAAAACAAAAACAAAAACAAAAAATCTCTGACAGTTCAGCTTAAGAACATGAAACACAAACATCCTATCACTTTACCAAGCTGAATGATGAAATATATTGACATGCTAGCATCCCATAACAGAGATATGTGTGTATATGCACATGTCCATATATTAAATAAATCATTAAAATGCAAACTACAGTGTCAACATAGCCATGTGTGCTATATACTCTGAGCTGATCATGGAGGCTCATTGGCCACTTCATCAACAGTAGTTCATGCTCAGCAGTGACACTTCTACTATAGTGAAGGCTTTTCAGTATCAGACAGATTGAAATTTTTATGTATGACTTCAACACTGGCCACAAATAAAGATATTTTCGGGTGGCAGCTGCTGGTTACAAGCAAGAGAGCCCTTGCTCCAGGCTTTTTCTTTCTTAAATACAAAATGTGACCTGATACAGAATTGACAGGAGGATGTTGGAATAAAGAAAGAAGGGAGAAATCCTGCCCAGGTGAAGTGATATGGTGTCAAATGCCGCCTACTCATCAGACATAATACAAATGCTAAGTCTTTTGAGGTAACACTAGATGACCTTGAGGTTAAATTTTCATCGTGTGGAAATTTTTCTTCACCATGAGACTGAAAAATGATGAGAAATACAGAAACCTTTAAAAGTCCTTTGCCCTTATAAACAATAACACTACATTAGAAATGTCTTGGTAAAAACATTGCCTGTCACTATAATAATTCCATAGGGAAATGATAAATGATAGAGTAGCATTACATTAGAAACCAGGAATTCTAGGTTTGAGAATAGAAAAACTCTTTTTATTTTCAGATATGTTCATAAACCAGTGACTAAAGAAAGAGCAATTCAATTAAAAATACATACCCATATTTAAAAACTAAAATTAATAACCATATGACAGTTTAACTTTACATACTATCTTTGGTCCTATGGCTACTCTTGACACATTGTGTAACATCTCCCACAGCATAATTAGTCTATACTGCATGTAAAATTTTTAAAAAGATAGTAACCTTCTTGTGTTTTTTCAGCTTATCATTAGATATGAGAAAAATATAAATGTAAATAATGTGGTACAGAAACTCAGATGTTCAATATCAGTTATATCCTCTGAGGGTTTTATAGCACAATGTGCAGATGTCACCACATTTGGTATTATCAGCTTATAGCAAGGGACATGCAGATGAAACAAGCTTTCCATTTTTAGTTACTATTACTTATTTACAACTATTTTTATCAATAAGATATTTTAAATCAATCTCAGTATGTTTTCAACAAGTGAGGAAAAATATTTTAGGGAAAGATAGACTCTAAGAATAGCATAATACATGGCCATATTCTTTCATCTCCAATTTGTTATATATAGTTCTGTCATTACTTATGTGGAAAAAATAACAATTATGGGGAGAGACCTTTTCAAACCTGTTCTAGAATATGTTTTATCACCCATTATGTCCTTCTTTAAAAAAGGCTCAATTATATTGAATTATATAATTACACCTGGAAGAGAAAAAAACTTAAACATAAAGAAAATACGTCCAGACACTGCCATGTAGACTAAGGAGTGGTGGGAGAAAAAGTAACTTTACCCTATTCACAGAGAAAGAACTAGATATGCATCTCCTTAGGGCAGCAACAGTTAATCATTCTGCTTGAAAGCCAGAAAGTACTGGGGAGTGACATTTATACATATATTTACATATATATGACAAAATATATTTTTGATATTATGCCTATCTGTGGCAATCAGTGCTGCTCAGATTTTCATGGGAACTGTTATTTTACTCTTGGCAGAATAAAACTCACCTTTGAAGGAAATTACTGGTTAAAAGTAGAAAAATCTTTTTAAGTACCCATATGAGTCCTGAGACATTATTGTTGCTTTTCAATCACGTGATTCGGAGATGCACTGAGGTCAAAGCATATGTATGCAAGAATATGGCATCCTGGACATATAAGAAATCCTGACACTGTGAGATGACAAAAGCCTTCTAGACCTCTCTGTGTCACTAATAACCTAAATCCATCTGAGATTAAGCTTCCTCATCTATAGATAGAAGGACCTAGGCTCCAATACTAACCTATTGCTGAAATTTCGTGATGTTTGGCTTACCATAATCAATGTATTACTAGAGCAATAACGTTTCCTCTGAATTTAATGTTCAGAAAACAGTAATAGTAATAGGGTGATGTGACTTCTGAACTCCAAGCTTCCATATGGCTGAAGACCATTTAGACATTCTTATTCATCTTCTTAGAAACTCATAAACTCACCTCATTTACACATCTTCATGCCAGAGTTTTCTAAGTAAGATAAAGCCTTAAAATAAGAATAACTTATTTAAATACATTCTGTTTTATTTATCCCCAAGTGAGTATCATAGCTATATTCATGCAGTTTTTCTTTTCTTTATTTCATTGCATAAAAAGCTACCTTGAGCTAATTGCCTTTATTTCTAAAATTGTTATGGATACTAAAATTAGAGCATCTTTCTAGGAACCGTACTTTTGTCAAAAAGCATTTTTTTTAGCAAATTTTTCAACACATGGTTTTCTTTGTTTCCTCAACATTATTTTCTTAGCCGAAAAAACAAGAAGAAGAAGAAGGCACAACAGACACGGCCACATCTTCATCAAACAACCATGAGAAGGACAGTGGAGTGGGGCGCACAGATGAAAGTTTGCGGAATGATGAGAGCTCAGAGCAGGAGAATGCACCTGAAGATCCCAACAACACATCTTTGAAGAGCAAGAGAGACCTGGGGCAGAGCCACGATACTCTAGGGAGTGTTGAACTTCAGTGCAACGAGAGCTTCATGTCCGGTGAATACATTGACTCAGACTGCACTGGCAACCAGGATGAGGAGTGTGAACGATTCCGGCAGCTCTTGGAGCTCAAATGCAAGATTCGAAACCATGGAGAGTATGACCTGTATTACTCGAGCAGCACAATAGAATGCAATCAAGGCGGACAAGAGGGAGTGGAGCATGAGCTACAATTGCTTAATGAAGAACTAAGAAACATTGAACTCGAATGCCAGAATATCATGCAGGCTCACAGGCTCCAGAAAGTGACAGACCAGTATGGAGACATCTGGGCATTGCATGATGGAGGATTCCGAAATTATAACACCAGCATTGATATGCAAAGGGGAAAACTAGATGACATCATCGAACACCCAGAAAAGTCAGACAAGGACAGTTCGAGTGCTTACAACACAGCTGAAAGCTGCAGAAGCACTCCACTCACTGTGGATCGTTCACCTGACAGTTCCCTTCCAAGAGTGATCAACCTCACCAATAAGAAAAACCTGAGAAGCACAATTGCAGCCAATCAGCCCTCTTCTGGACAGAGCGGTAAAGAGTCGACCTCCCCCAAAGCCAAAACCACTGACCAAGGTTGTGGCATCGAAGGCAAGGAGATTTCAGAAAGCAACAAACTTTCTGATCAAGAGAAGACAGGCAGCGAACACATCCCTTACCTCTCTCCTTACCACAGCTCCTCATATAGATATGCAAACATCCCAGCACATGCCCGGCATTATCAAAGCTACATGCAGTTAATTCAACAGAAATCTGCGGTAGAATATGCTCAGAGTCAGCTCAGTTTGGTGAGCATGTGCAAGGAGTCTCAGAAGTGTTCAGAGCCCAAGATGGAATGGAAGGTGAAAATTAGGAGCGATGGGACCCGCTACATAACAAAGAGACCAGTTCGAGACCGGATTCTGAAGGAACGTGCCTTAAAGATTAAGGAGGAACGGAGTGGCATGACGACAGACGATGACACCATGAGCGAGATGAAAATGGGGCGCTACTGGAGCAAAGAGGAGAGAAAGCAACACCTGGTTCGGGCCAAAGAGCAACGTCGGCGCAGAGAGTTCATGATGCGGAGCCGGTTAGAGTGTCTCAAGGAGAGTCCTCAGAGTGGCAGCGAGGGCAAGAAGGAGCTCAACATCATTGAACTCAGCCACAAAAAGATGATGAAAAAAAGAAACAAGAAAATTTTGGACAACTGGATGACAATCCAAGAACTGATGACCCACGGGGCCAAGTCTCCTGATGGCACACGAGTTCATAATGCCTTTTTGTCAGTCACCACTGTATGACCGAATGAATAGAACACAACTGATGTTAAGAGGGTGCTACCAGTTTGGGTAGAGTATGATTGCCTCGTTCAATGTGGCATTTTTATATATATTTTCTGACTCTATAGTTTGAATTTTTTGTAAGCAAAAAATACCTGGTAATTTTTCATTTGTTTTTCATATACCGGTACCTTCTTTTTGGCTGAGGTCTTTCTTTAACTTGTGATATATTCATATTACTCATTTATATATATATAAAAAAAAAAAACAAAAGGAAAGAAAACAAAAAAATGAACAAAAATACTAAGGAGCCAATTAATTTCCTATTTTGATGTATCTATTGTACGTTAAGATCTGGATTTATTTCTCTAGTTTACTTATTTTCTACTTTAATAATAACCCAATGCCAAAACATTTCTGTACTTGGCATAATGCCTATTATATCAAACTTGTTAATAAATCATGTGCCACATCTTGTCTTACACATAAAAAAAAACTTGTTTAACATCCCATTGTACTTTTAACATAATATGTGGCCATTGTTTTTGTCTCAGTAAAGTGTAGGTGGACAATCTTCCTGTGATATGTAGTGACATTGGTCATGTAGCTAGGTAATTGTGGTAATTGTGACAATAAAAGAAATAAATTATTGATTATCCTTAATAAAAGTTATCAAGGAGTGTTTTATTTTCATTGTCCACTGTGGTTACCAGATATAAATTAGTTATATATGTATACTATTTAGAAGACTTCTAATTGTGGATTATAAAATGTGCACATTTTCTATCACTTTTTTTCAATAAAATTGTCTTGAAATATTTCCCATAGATCATGGTGTCATATATTCTTACCAGGATTAAATTAGGTAACATATGTAGAGCATCTTACAGAAGCTAACTAAAATTCAGTAAACATGAGTTCATGCTGCCCTTGCCTGCCACTCATGTAAAGAAAAGCCAAGAAAAAATGGGGAAGACATGGAGAGAGACGATCAATGACATGTCTGAGATGATTTATAATGACCCTGTATGTATCAGTCAGCTCAAGCTACCATAACAAAATTCCATAGACTATGTGGTTTAAACAGGAATTTTTTTCTCAGAGTCTTCGGGCTGAGAAGTCCAAGGTCAAGGATGCCAGCTGATTCAGCTCCCTGGAAAGGGCGCTCTTCCTGTTTTGCAATGGCCACCTTCTCTCTGTGTCCTCATATGGTAGAAATAGAGAGAGGAAGCTCTCCGGTGTCTTCTTATAAAGTCACCGATGCCATCATGAAGGCCCCACCCTTGTGACTCCATCTAAACCTAATTACCATAAAGGCCCATCTTCAACAAGTGTCACATTGGGAGTTAAAGCTTCAACATATGAATTTGGGGGCAGTAATACAATTCAGCCCATAGCACCATGTACATTTATTTATTTGATCATTTATGAATAAATTTTTGGGAACCATCTTTTTCATCATTTTCAGCATAGTCGACTATAAATGCCTTTTATATCAGTTTATTAAAAAGTGAAATTGTTAGATTATCAGATAGGTTTTTTAAATCTATCTTTTCATCATATAAATTTGTAAACCATATCATGTCAATCATGATGCCTCCAGAGTGAAAGGTCAATCGTATGCATGCAAACATAAGTTAGATCAAATTTTCATTAAACTTAAGAGATCATTTAACATAATGGATATACAACATCTGAATATTTTTGAAGCTACTTTCATGATTAAAAACATACAGTGGCTCCTTGTTAAATACTGAATCAGACTCTGATGCCTCAGCCTCTTTCAAGCCTCTCTATTAACTTGCCCACCTTGCCTATTGCCCCTTTTAGATCTTCTCTGAGTTATTTCCGGTTCCAAAATAACCTGCCCATTTCCACTGAAGTTACCATATGTTATTCTCCTGCTTAGGATTTCTGTGCCAATCCCACACCTCCCTTCAAGCATAATCACGTATATATTTTCCCTTTAGAGACTGTTTTGATGACACCAGATTTTCTCAGCATTTTGGCACACATTATGATTGCACCTGCAGTATTGTTTTACCTTGGAAATTTTATTCTTCTGTTATCACGTAGATAGGACTTATTATCTCCCTGCATAGATTTGAACATAGGGTTTGGCACTTGCGTCCACCTCTGTCTTTGTAAATCTCTGATATGAATGATAGATAAATAATAATGAATGCTAGTTGTTAAATTATTTTATTCATTTATCTCTCTCCTCCACATATTGGTATTTTTGTTACTGTTTTCTTTACTCTTCTACCCTTCTAAGTTCTTACTGTTTGAAGGGCTATTATGTAAACAGGAAAAAAATGAATCTTATTTACATATAATGAAAAGTTAGGGTCAAAAATTTTAAGATAGTGATAGTAATAGCAACCCAAGGCAAGTGAAAATTTCATCAATCCTAACTTTACTGTTGTTAATCCAATCAATAAGATTATTCTGCGTGCACTGAGAGTTAACATTCAGTCTTAAATGAGAATGCCTGTCTACCTGAAGAGCTCAGTTCTCTCCTGACCTAATGCCTGTAGTTAGTGTTTATTACCGTGACACAACTAGGTTTAAATATTCATTGCCTTCATATTACTCCTATAGATAAATGTGATTTAGAATCAACATATAGATTTTCCCTGAAGAAACATGTACACATTTCACAGAATGCTGTGTTTCCAAAGTTACCAGTTTAATTTTATTTTTATTAAAGCCAAGCGTGCTTGCCAATTTTTTAAAAAATGTAATGTTGGTGTTTTTCATGTCTGTGTTTATATAGTTCTACAAGTTGAGAAATGTCTTTTTAAAAAATCAGTGAAAATCTGAAAATTGGAATGCTTTATCTTTCTACATAACTTATCTTTGTGCTAAATATGTTTTTTTAGTAAATGAACAATAAATCTTGCTCAGCAAAGAAAAATGATTGGTTATAAGTCGGATATTTTATTTCGGTTCAGAAAAATTATGTGAATATAAAGAGGAAATGTTTCACATGGGCTTACCTTTGAAATTCCATATTCTTGCTTTTTATATTAAAAATGTTACAGAAATTTGTGTTAGGATCTATATGTAAATGACCTAAAAGGGTTGAAAATAATGTATGTTCAATGGACATTTCTTCACTGCATGCCATGAGGAAGGAGATTGTTCCCATCTTATTTTGTGCTGACCGTACCTTTACGAACACATAATGTGGGCTGAGGGAGACTCCTCTAACATTGCCTTTCCATAGCTACTCATAACTTAATCCATGTCTTCGTGTTTGTCTAAATCTTCCACATAAACATATTCTTTTTATCCCTCCAGTGAGTTCATGCTCCCTGCTTCAAATTCCTTGTTTTGTGATGATGCCTCTTTCATGCTTATTACCTAAGTCCTCTTGAAATTCTCTTTTACCTGGTCAATCACAAAGGCAGTCTTAATTTTTCTTCTACATGCATCAGACTGTCTTAACCTTAAATCACCTTTTGGCTAGACTGTCACTGTCTCATGCCTAATTATCTCAATGGATCTGTACTGGTCACCCTGTATGCCCTTTCCAGTCTATCTTACATATGGCGGCAACACTTGGCCTCTTAAATATCACTTTCCTCACTGTGCTAAGGTATCTTAAGGAATCTTTTTCTGAGCAATGGGATAAAACCAGAGTGTCCGAAACTATTATCCAAGGACTTCCATAATTAAACCTCAATCTTTTTTTCCATCTGATTCACACTCTCTCTGGGAGACACTTCCAACTCAGACCTTAAGAAAACTGTTCCTTGGGTAGGTAAATAATTTTATGCTCCTTCAAATTAATATTCTTTAAATTTTAATTAATATTTAATTCAATTTTATTTTCTATTAATACTCATTAGTTAATTACCATTACTTCTATTTCTATTAATAATCAATATAATTGATATAAATAATATAACAACTATTAAATAATTTCTATTAATTTTTAATAAATGAAGTTGAACACTGCAACTAATTCACTTCTAAAAAAAAAAAAAGGAAACAAAAAAATTTTTCCCAGCTAATTAGTTCCCACTTATCTGAAGTTTTGGTTCTCCCTTCAGTTTTCTATCATTATTTTCAAAAATATACATCTTTAGAGGTATGTTAAAGGACTTAAATTTAGATAAAACATTTGTACCTGTAAATATGCATAATATGGTTTCAGAATTTTAGTGACTAGTGACTACAGGAAGCCACTGACAAAAATAATTTATTAAGATAGTCATCTATTGAGGAACACTTTGAATTTTTTTTTTTTTTTTTTGCTATTTCCTCTCAAGTGTGCTGCTCTTTTCAGCCAGAGCAAGACCAGTTTATACTGTAGCAGTTTTGTAGGAAGTCTCCTTGAAGAAGTGAGTAAATGAGCACCATAAGACAGATTATTAGGGGGATACTTTTGTGCTACTTCTAGTGTTCCACTAGCTTTAGTGTTCTGCTTTAGTCAGACAGGACTCCTATAGTTTTTCAAACATGTCGTTCTCATTTCTGACATCGCTCTTTGATAGTGGTATTTCACATATTAGATTAAACCTTTCTCCTTTCTCTTTGTCCATCCCTCCATCAATGTTTATTTCACGTTTTCCCATCTCTCCAGGAGATTTTCCCTAGCTGCTGCTAACAGCAGCTCTTATTTCTGAATACTCATAAAAGGTATTGTTTTAACACTTACTTGACTTTCTACTCAATAGTGCCTAATTTTTTTCTCTATAAGGCATCTGTCCTACATGTAGTGTGTTGCACCTTTAGGAATCATTGCCACATGTGTCCTTCTGGCGTTTCTTCTGTTTTACCAGAAAATGCTGCTGTGCGTTCTTCACATTTCCAGTCAACAGTGTTGCAATAAGCATTGCTTCTGGGTTCATAGGCCATTTATAAACTAGGGTCCTACTTATTCTTCAGTATCCTAATACATGTTTTTAGCAATATTCGCTACCTATTTACTGCCTCCAAGCTCTGCCACTTACTAGATTTGTATTCTTAGGCAAGTTACTTAAGCTTGCTACTGCTCAATACAGTGGAGACAATTATAGCCTTTTTCATAGATTGGGAGTTAAATAGGTTAATACATATAAAGAAGATAGATAAGTGCTGGCACAAATAGGCAGGCACTCAGCTAATATTTTTATTTACAAATAAACTGTGGCTAATATAATTTCAGTAATCTGCCACAAATTCCACAGCTACTAAGCCATAGGTTCTAGATTCAAACTCGTGGTGGTCTGCCACCCCAAAGTTTCTCTTCTTTCCACTTTTTATAGTCTCCACATTAATTAAGAATGGACATCAGAGTTAACAGCAACCTGTTCACTTAAGGTCTATCAGTTCTGCTTCAAACAGAAGTCCAGGTACTGACACAATTTTCTGTGTGTTATCAAATGTGCTGACTTTCTTCATTTGATTGTATTTTACCAGTCAGCCTGTTTCTTGAATTACATGCTACCTACTATAGGGAATTATGGTGGTAGATTTTGGGTTTGATCAGTCAGTGAGTCTATGATTGTTTCTCTAAAAGATAAGCAGTACATCATTGCATTCTACCTCAAATTTATTAACACTCCTGGCCATTGTGCTGCCTGCCAGTACATTATCAGAAATTTAACATCGTTGTAAAGAACTTCTTGGATATCTATTTGTGGAATTGTTACAGATTCTTAAAGCCTGGTGTTTTAATAGGAAGCTTAGTCAATGCTAGAAATTCGGTCCTCAAATTTAATAAACCAAGACGTTTATTCAACTTCACATCTCTGGTGGTGATAAGAATAGATTAGATGGGATGAAACTTCCCATTGTATCTTGGAATATTTGTGAGGGCCTCTAGGAAGCAAAGCCTACTCAAAAGTTTCAAGAAACCAGCCCTGCCCTGATGTTCTCATTATGGTAGGTTCAGTGAGCATAGCCTAGATTTCTATTTGTGTCCATTTAATTTAGCCTGACTTTATTTTTGAAACAGAACGCTAATCAGAAAATCAGATGGACACAAAAAAATAGAAACATGTTTGAGAACCTACAGTGTTCGTGTAAATGCTTTACATGGGTCATTAATGAACTTCTTGTCTGAGGGAGGTGAAATATGAGCACATGAAAAGAAATGTAACTGTATAAGCAATCAGTGCAGAGTGATAGAGCCAATGAGGAGCACAAGAGGGCTAAGAGGCTGAGGGCTAACTATGGGCTGTCACTATCTTTGGAAAGTCCTCCCTGGTCTCACAGACTGGAATGATGACTTACTCCAGGACAATTTCGCATCAGTTCTGTGATCTTGAGCAAGTTACATCCCTTATTTGAGATTCCATTTTTTCTCATATGTGAAATGAGAATATTAGAACCAATCATCCTCACCACCCATTTTATTTCTAACATCCTATAAGTTGTCAATAAAATGAAACATTTTATTCCAAATTTCCTTTCATTGTAGCTATACCACAATTTGTTATGGAGCTATTTTAAATGAATTCATCTCCTGCCAATAAAGCAAATAAGGACATTTTCCAAAGGAAAAATAAGAAAACAATCCATTGGTAGAAAATAATGCCTATCCTCTCTTATCATATTTACCAGCTGCCACACCACATACTTTATTTCTAGAAGCCATCTTTCATGATGGTTGCCACACTCTGAAAAGCTACATATGCATTCTACATTCTCAGAGCATCATGGAGCTATGCTCTGGAAGAGAAACCTGGATCTTCTGACACTTGCATAGTTATAGGGAAGATGGAAAGGGGAAGAGCTTGTCCACCATCTGGGTAATTCTCAGTTTTGCAATAATGATTGGCCTGAGAAAGCTTGTTACTAGGCTATTTGAGGGAAAGCCCCTGAAGTCATCCAGCTGACACATTGACTAGTTTCCCCATATAATGTAGGACTAAAATTTAAGTTACAAGAAGGGTGGGAGAGTTAGGCAGAAGCTGGATTATGAAGGGTTTCATATGCAAAGAAGTGGAGAAGTGAAAGTAATCAAATTTATGTTTTTGAAAGATTTGTTTATTAGCAATTTAGACCTAATATTGGGTAGGGAAATATTTAGAGGAAGGACAACCAGTTAGGAAGTTGTTCCAGTGATAAAAAAATAAAAAGAAA
>NW_011889222.1:597419-609335 GCF_000151845.1 Pteropus vampyrus | reverse complement strand
CTGGTTTCCTCTCTTTCACCGAGGCCCCTCAATGTCCACAAAGGCCTAGTTACCAGGAGAAGAGCAGTCAACAGGAAACTGCTGAATGTCAAAAAGTTGGGGCGTATATCAAATTGCCATTACCTTTCTTCCTCCTGGACCCTTCCCCACTTATAGGAGCACCTGGTTTGCAAATGTCATGTCTCTGCCTCGCTAAGGGAAGAAGAGAAGAGCATCCCATTCACATATCCTCCCAGCTCCTCTAGAGCCACCTTCAAGTCCAGAGAATGGGTTTTAGAAATATTCCCAGAAAGCACCTTGTAACCAAATACATAAACATCTCTTCAGAGAAACATTTGAATAATTAAATTCTAAACAGCACATGTAGGTTTAGGTCAGGTTTTACAACTCAATTATTTATTAAAAAGTTTCTTTTTTCAGAGATTTATGAATTTTAGAATTTCAGCAGAAAGATTATGAACCTTATTTACATCAATGATAGCAAACCTGAACAACCCCTTTTTACTTAATATTCCATACTAGTCCATAATTTCCTTTTTCTTTTGTTTGTCCTCCTTTTGAAAGGAAATGGTATTCTATTGTATTGATGTACCATAAATGTGTTAATCTATCACACACTTCTGTATATTTTTATTGTCTCTAATCTCTATTTCAACTAATGCCTTAATTAATAACCTTATAATTTATTATTGCATGCATGAGTTTGTGATTTTGATACTTACTATCATAAACACTATCCTCCACAGAGGTGGCATGACTTCAGCTCCTAGAAGCAGAGTCAGAAAGGGCCTGTTCTTCCTACTTCCTTGCTGCATTTCAGTCCTGTTTGCTTCTTAATGCATTCCCCTTTCCTCACTTTGCAGATTCCCATGGACTATATGTCCCAAGCTTGTATGTCAGCTGGACTCAGTCAGTGGAGAACGGAGGACAGAAAGAAATCATGGCATTTTCTCCCAAGGGAATATCCAGATTTTTATGAGGCCTATGGCTTAAACACTCAGAGGTTCTAATTAAAAATTTTTTTAATTATGAATTCAAAATTAGGCACAAAAGTAAATATTTATTTATGTGAAACACAAAAATATGAAAATAAATATATTCTCAACTCATCTTCTCCTTAGTCTGAGCCCTAAAATGCCCATGGTCACGCTATCACCACCTGATGTGGGAAAATGTGAAAAGAAAAGAGTGAAAGCAAGCAGCAGTCTTAACTAATCATAGTTATGATATCTTAATTTTACAAAATTTTACAAAAACATGACCATGTGAACACATTGACCCAGCTCCTCCCACAGCCTTAGAGAGCAAATGGGGGATGCTAAAGCTCAAACTTCTTTGACTCCACCCTCAGTCTGCCTCTGGCTCCTCCTTCACCACCTCAGGCAACATCTCTGGCAGAAGCTGAATCTCCTCCATGGCTACAGCTCCCACCAGATAAGCCAACCACAGTTCCAAATTCCAAGTGACCTTGGCCCCTGAACGCCTATAACACTTGCCTAGGACCATTCTTGGCTTCACACTATTTCTCCTTTCTGGATTGTTTCATTTTCAACTTTTTCGTCACCCTCAATGGATTCCTTTTATTAAACTCTCTGTCTTATTTAAAACAATTTCTGTTCTCCTGCTTTAACTCTAACCAATACTGTTCTTGGTGCTAGATATGGTCTCAGTAAAGAGACCATCAAATAAGATTCTAGAATTGAGCTATTCTGTTTGTATGTGAACAAATTCATGACCTCCTTGAAGATAAAAAAAGAGATCCTAGTAGTGTGGGCAGGTAATGTATCACCCATGGTAACCTAGGATTAAGCACTTATTGAAATCATCGTTTTTGGAAACCAAATAATAGCTATGCTGCTACACTTATCCAATAAGAAAGTATGATGATTACAAAGAATGTAAGGTGAGGTAACTACTTTTGACAGCACTAGGGAGTTTATAAGGGAGAAGCTATTAGGAAAAAAGACCGACTTTTAATAAAGACATATTTATAGGCATCAGAAATAACCACTGGCAATCTTATAGTCCACCTACACTGAACAAACTAAACTTCAGAATGCCTAACACATCATATTTCCCTTCTAAGTAGTTATTTTGTTATTTACTAATAACTCGTATTTTAAACTTTTGTATAAAAGTAAAACATACATAAAAAACACTATAAATTATCACAGAATGGGCACAACTGTATAACCAGCATCCAGGCTATGATGACTAAACATAGCCAGCACTCCAGAATTCACCCACTAAATATTACCCTTCTCTCATTTCCAACTTAAACAATATCCAGGCTTCTAACACTACAGATTGATTTTGCCTATTTTCAAAGTTTGTATAAATGGTATCCTACAGTATATATTCTTTAGGTCTGGCTTCTTTTATTCAACATTTTGTTTGTGAGGCTGACACATGGTATTATGTGTATTTATAGTTTGTTCATTTTCATCAGTGTGCAGTATTCTGGTGTGAGATTGCCACAATTTATATATCTGCTCTATAGCTGATAAAAAGTTTGATTGTTTCCAATTATTGATTATGGCAAATAATACCATGAACATTTTTGTATACATAGTACACATTTTTTTTAGCATATACCTGGAAGTTGAAAAACGGGCTCTTAGTTTATGCATGGGTTCAACTTTAGACATATGAAATAAGTGATTATTAAAATTTATATTCCCAGTGTTTAAGTGTTCTCAGTGTTCCACATCATTACCAATACTTGAAAAATTTTTTTAAATTTTGGGCAGAATTTATTTTATTACCATACTAATTGTTCATGCCAGCTCAAAGTATCCAGAGATTATAAGAAATACCTATTTTTAGTAAGCATACAACCAAATTTCATGCCTAATAATTTAGCAGAATATTCTTTATTATTCTTTCCCTATTTAAATTTTTTCCAGATTTATTGATGTAGTTGGCAGATAACATTAAGTTTAAGATGTACAACATGATGATTTAATACATGTATACATTGCAAAATGATTATCACAGTAAGGTTAGTTAATACTCCACCCCCTCACATAATTTGTGTATTGTAAGAACGTTAAGATTTACTCTTTTAGCAGCTTTGAAGTATACATCACAGTACTATTAAGTAGAGTCATCATGCTGTACATTAGATCCCCAGAAATTACTCATTATATAGCTGGACATTTGTACTATTTAACAATCACTTTGTATTTTCCCTATTTCCCAGCCCCTGGCAACCAATATTCTACTCTGTTTTTATGAGTTAGGCTTTTTTAAATTCCACGTGTAAGTGAGATCATACAGTATTTGTTTTTCTCTGGCTGGCTTATTTCATTTAGCATAATGCCCTGAAGTTCTATCCATGTTTTAGGAAATGGAAAGATTTCCTTCTTTTATGTCCGAAAAATATTTCTGTGTGCATGTGTGTGCGTGTGTGTGCGTGTGTGTGTGTGTGTGTGTGTGTAACACTTTCTTTATCCATTCATCTGTCAATGTTTACTTAGGCGTTTCCATGCCTTGGCTATTGTAAATAACACTGAACATAGGTATAAAGATATCTCCTCAAGAAATTGATTTCATTTCCTTCAAATATGTACCCCAAAGAAGTGGGATTCCTGCATTATGTTTAGTTCTATTTTTGATCATTTGTGAAACCTCCACAGTGGCTACACCAAGTTGTATTCCCACCAATAGTTCACAAGAGTTCCTTTCCTCTGCATTCTTGCCCGCACCTGTTTTCTCTTGCCTTTTTGATAATAGACATTCTAGTCTGTGTCAGGTGATATCTTGTGGTTTTGTTTTGCAGTTCCCTGGTGGTTAGTGATGTTGATCACCTTTACATGTGCTTGTTGGCGATTCATAGGTCTTCTTTAGAAAAATGTCTGTTTAAATTCTTTGCAAATTTTTTAATTGGATTATTTGAGGTGGGTTTTTTGGGTTTTTTTTGTTTGTTTGTTTGTTTGTTTTTGTCTTTTTGTTTTGCTTTCTTTTGTTTTGCAATTGAGTTGTAGTTCTTTTTCATAGGTCACCTCCCGGTATCTGAAAATCCACACCCCTAACCATAGCTAATTGGACCAGAGGATGGACATCAAACCCAAGGGTATCCAAATTTAAGGCCAACCGTCTGCCTAAGAAGTGACTTGTCACTTCCAAATAAGCATATTGATCAAGTAGATCAATCAGTTTTACTAGGAATTTGAACTGGAGGTTTGGGGAGATCATCAGTTAGTTATTAGCTAATGATTAAATCAATAGAGAGAAAGAGAAAGACTCTCCATAATGGTGAAAAACTAGAGTAGGGATTCACACATTCTCAAGACAGGACAATTTTGTGATTTGCTAACTAGTTTGTTTCCAGAAAGCTTGACTCTTACAATTCATGCTATTTTAGTGATGGCTGGTAATAAAGTTTCTTCTGGTTTACATGAGGGCTGGCTCTGTGACTGAAATTCCTATACTCTTTATCTTGACATACGTGTTCATAATAAGTCACCATAATTATAATAACCTGAGAAAGTTTTCATTCACTGCAACCAGAAGAACCCACTTGAAATAATGTC
Organism: Pteropus vampyrus; assembly: GCF_000151845.1. Lineage (NCBI taxonomy): Eukaryota > Metazoa > Chordata > Mammalia > Chiroptera > Pteropodidae > Pteropus > Pteropus vampyrus. Next base: position 604,800 of record NW_011889222.1, on the reverse strand, counting down.
TTTCTGAACCTCTTTCTGTGTATATATATGATTTTATTTTTACAAAATCAGATCGTATGATACAAATCATTTATGTCCTGGTTATTTGATTTATCATTATATTTTTAATATCTGTAACAATAAATGTGTATATGCAGCATTTTCAGTGTTTAGAGTAGACATTACAAGGATGAACTGGAACTTATATAGTAATTGCCTTTTTCCCTTTATCATATAGTTTGCGCTAGTATAATAAATAATGATACAAGAAACACATTTTTTCATACATCTGTATATACTAATTTGATTATTTCCTTTGGATAAATAACCAGGAGTAAGCCTGCTCGATTAAAGAATATGATCATTTATAAGACTTTTAAATCATATTTTTAAAATGCCCTCTAGAATTAACAATTATATTCTCAACAACAATGCATGAAAATGTCCAATTGTATGAATAAATATATATTTGCCTTAAGATCTCACTGTCTCTGAGGAGTCTCCCCAGTTGTAGTGACTACATACACCAAGGGAGGCCAGTTATTGAGGGAGCAATGTGGAGGTGAATGGGTCTATTGAACATGAACATGCTAAGTGGCTAGCCAGATTTTCAATAATTTGATAGATGAAAACTTGCTGGGGACACTGCATTCTACACATATTTTAAGAAAAATAGTTTATACTACCTGGAAGGATAACCAGAGTTTCATTCATATATGGATTTTGCTTTCCTATATAGTTTGCAAATTCTAGCAAATGTTTACTTTCTTTCCAAGAAATATTTTTAAATAGTAGAAAACAAAAATGAGGCACTGTTAATTTAAGGATATTTTGATTTTGTGACATATATTCACTCACAAAATATATATATATTATATGGAAAATACATATTTATAAAAATAGTATATGTGTGTGAAAGGAAGACCATATATTTGATAGCTCTAAGAGGCAGTGTAATATGGGGGAAAGAATGCCAAACCAGTAATCAAAATACTAGACCATGAACTTGAGCAAATTTCTTGAACTTTAAGAGTCAATGAAATAAAAGAACCAAGCAATAGGATACTTTCTGGATTTTAAGGTGTAAAAAATAAATCAGGCAATGCATATTAGAAGGTGATTAGAGCTATGAATTTCTTGACAGGACTCAAAAAGTTTCAATGATTTAATTTGTGATCTGTGAAAGTTATGACATAAAAAGTTGTCATTCCAGGTGTCCTGACAAAAGTGGTATGTAATGGCTGACAATGAGCAAAAAGACTGAGGTTCAGCTCTGTGGTCTCACAGTAGCACATTACTCAAGCATTGCTAAAACCCATTGACTTCTTAGTGAGACTCAAGCCGAGAAAGCCTCATGAGTCTAGTGTTTGAATCTAGTCCTGAAAATGTTAAAAAGCATGTAAATAGAGATCCATTTATCTTCTTTCTAAATGAGGAGTCATTCATACACTGGTCATTAAATTTTTATGCTAGAAGACAAAAAGGTTGACACCATATTTATGATGGCTGGACCTTTTTGGCAGTAACTGTAGAAAATAAATTGAAATAGGAAGTTGAGCAGTCAACAAGCTCATGAAATTCACTAGAGATCAAAAAAAGTCCCTTTTGGCACTTTAAAGGCTTTTCTCTTATTTTCTGAGGTTATTTAACCTTGCTGCCAATCTCAACTGTGCATAAATATTTTTGTGGCTTTGAAATCACCACCTTAATGGAATATAGATGCTATACAGTGAGCGATATGAAATGTATAAATATTCATATCAGTCAAGATGCTGTCACACCTTTGACAGGAAGGAGCTCCAAAATTAAAATATAAAAAGAATAATTCCATTTCTCCTCCCCTTTTGTCTTTGTCTTTATACTTAAATGAATAGTGAGGATAAAGAAATGGACCCTGAAATTCATATCAAGGTTCAGGTGTAAGAAATTAAAACTAAAGACCAGTTCAACCCCAACAGTTTAATTTACTTCTCTTAAGATCTTTAATACCAAACTTATCAGTTCTCTCTGGTAGGCATTAACTTGTTAAATGAGTCTTAATTATACATAAGCAGATGGAGATTTGAATTAAAATTACCTTACACTCGAGTGGCTTTAGTTCATTATAACATATCTTCCTCTTAATCATTTAGGCAGTCTCATCATCTTTCATATAGAAAGTTATTAAAATATTCCAATTTCCATATTTCTTCAGATACAGCCACTATTAAATGGCAAGTAGTGCACATTAGTAGGTGACTTATACCATCCAAGATTTGGTGAATTATTCATGTCAGGAACAATTTTTGTGCTTTTCTGTCATCTGTAGCATTTTCTTTTAAATACTTTATATTTACTTGATACGTGGAACCTCTCCTCATTTAATTTTAAGTACCAATTTTAATTCCATTTCATTTTCAGAGGGATGATGAAAAGGGACACCATCAACCTTATTCCTTACTTTGGTTCATCAGAGCCTAGAAAGTGGAGGTTTAGAAGCACGTCTCTTGAAAACTGTCATAAAATGATCGAGACTAAATATTTCTTAATCACATCTGTCCTCAAAAAGACCTCTGCATGCCAATGCAAGTACCCATGAAAAAAACCTGATGCTTAAAATTAACTCCCATATTACTAAATATTGAGACATAACTCAGTAGTAATTTTATCTCTGGAAATTAATATTTCTTGACTTAACAATTAAATCTAAAATTTGTTCTTCTTCAAAGTTGCTAAGAATGTTGAGGGAAGCTTTCACCCAGATATTATTCTAAGGCCAATAATTCCAGTGTACAATAAGGCTAACTTAGGCCAAGTAGTAGCATTTTAGTATTCCTGAAAGTGAAAAATTTACAGCTATTCCCACGGGAACCCTCTAGAGAAAATTTCGAAGCCCAACACTGTCATGCCTTCCTTCAGAAGTAAAATTCCCCTTAGGCTGTCATTTTACCCAAGGAGTCAATCAGTATCCAATAATGTTCTGTCCCACAGACGCCACTGGGTTTACAGGCAGCAGTGACAATGGCAGCAGAATCAAACCAGACATCTGACAAGAGTGAGAGATCCTGAGTCCTGCCTGAGTCACTGAGACAGAAGTTCAGTCACTCTTGTCAAGAATTGCCATATTTTATTTATAAAATAAAGCAGAATTTATTCTTTACATTTGACAAAACTCAATATTCAGCACAGCTCTTTCTGCTCAGCCTGTGTGAGGGAAAACAAATGACGAGTCTCAAATCCACATGTAATTTGAAAAGTAGAGTAAACTTAGTCTGAGCTACACGGTGAGTTGTAGTAGCCTTAAAGAAAAACTCAGAAATACCATACAAAAGTACAGTGATTCTGAGAGATTGCATGTTTTAATGAAAAAGAAAAAGCTTTCTCCAACAACCAGGCAAGAGTTATGTTAATTTTTAATTGCAACATATTAGCAGTTTGACATCATAGCTTGCTAATTCATGTTTCTATAGGAATGTAAAAAGTATAATCACATTTATACCTAAAAAGCAAATATTGAGCATATAAGATGTGATAGAAACATCAATTCCATTCTTCTTTGCTGTTTTTTTTTCTAAATCCACTTATAAACATATATACACATGTATGGCTTTTTTTTTTTTTGGCTTTTTTTTTTTCCTTTTCGTATTTGTTTATTTCACTTACTGAGTGAAATGCTTGAAAAACAAATGTATAGCCGTAATGTGCCCTCGAAAGCAATTTAAATGGATCAATAATCTTTATAGGCTTTAACAAATGTCCATCCAGGACAGCTCCCTGCTGAGGGTGGTAGATTTAAACATGGTCACTTCTCCACTGGAAGCCCAAACAACTATTTGGGAATCCTCCAGCCAGCTGATGCTCTAGACTCCAACTAATTAAGTTTTCTGCTTGCTGCCATTGAAAGCTTCAGTCAGGTATAATTAAAACTGAGCCAATGACAGCAGTGGCATTTGTCAGAATCATCCTGTGGTTCAAATACCAGTTCTGACAGAAATGTCAAACTGATAGCACTCCCATCTTCCCAGTGCATGCAAGGGAAAAGCAGAGAGAACTTTTATTATAAATGCTTGGCTGATAACCTTTTTGAATCCCAGGACACCAAATGCTTCACATGAAATTTCATTATTCTGGAAGAGAATTCAGCTCATAGATGCTCTCTTCCCATGAAGTAAAGCTCAGTCTAATTCTATGGTCTTTACTCCTGTTAGGTCTTTCAGGGAAGTTTGAAATAAACAAACAGAGCATCACAGGTCATCATGTGGAAAGGAATATTCTAGTTGCAGAGGCACCAATTTCTGAAGTGAAATTTTCTCAAGGTTAGAACTATTATCAATCAAATTTCTAGATCCATTGTTAGATTAGAGCTTGTCTTTTGTTTCCATGATAAGAGATCATCCAAAACTAGTGAAGGCACCATCTTGAAAAGGGAGAAGCCACCAACCCCCAGCAGAGACCGTCACTGACCAATTTTATGATCTATTACTTAACATAGTTGCTGATGAGACTCAATATATGTTCGGTGACTTTAAGTGTGAATGGATGAATCAATGAATGAACAGCACATACATTCCCAAGAATACAATTTCTAAATCACAAAATAAAAGTAGTCATAGGGAGAAAATAACTTCCTGATTACTTATTATTAGAGGTGAGAAGGATGAGAGATGAAAAGAAGTGATTTGGTTTTCTTCTCTTTCTACGTGAGTGCAGGTATTGAAGATCAGGAAAAGTAATAAATGTAAAACACTTTCATCAGTCTTATGGCCAAGAAAATAATTTCTTGCTAAACAATAGCAAATATGAAATAGTTAAGTCGAAACATTTGAATTATTACATCTTAAAGAAAGATATAATATGGTACACAGAGAATGTCATGACTACATATTTTTGTCCACCTTGTAATATGTTCTTAGATATATCCTGAGAAAAAGTATTGTGTTCTATGAAAAAGATTTTTAAATGCCCACCTTTGTGTGTGCATGTAAAACTATAGAGGTAGGAAACAGAGATTAGAGAAAGCTGCAATGGCACAGAGCTATAACCCAGATAAAAAGTCAAATAGCTACCGATATGTGTGGCATACGGGAGGTATTCAATAAATATTTATTGACTAATAAATAAAAAATAATAACAGAAAAGAAGAATTTGTTCAGAACAGATCTCAGTATGCCCTTCAAGAGTAGAAGATGAGGTCATACATGGAGACAGTTGATGACTAACCCACTTTCCAGATGAAGAAAAACAAGAAATGTAGAATGGAGAAAGAGAGTCTCTGAAGAGAATGAAGGGAGGGAACTAATGGTCACAGCTGCATAGTAGGAAGTCAGAGCCTCTAACAAGAGGTGGCAGGTAAGAAAATTCTTAGTGATCAAGGGTCTGAAAGACTTTTGAGAACAAAGATCTCAAAAGGTTTTAAGATTTTTGCTTTACTATGCTTTAAACTCCTCAACCAACCCAACAAATTATCAATGAGGTCTATGACATACAATGATTAGGAGAGATTAAAACAAGGGCCACGTCAAGTTTTATATGCAACAGAGGAAAGAGAACACTCTTAGGGTAAAATGTGAATAAGATCAGGAGTTCAATGAAAGCAGAAGCTCAGACCCAGAAATGAACATGAGAATGTAATCCCCTGGGAACTTACAGAAATATTTAGGCAGGAATTGGATTTCTAATTGTGTATAAATAAGGACTGGGTGATTTCAATTAATATCTGGGTTTGGCACTGACTAGTTTGAGTCATCTCTCGATTATGTTAAGTATTTTTTATAAATTCTTTCATATAATGTCCCCACATACAGAAAGGTTTTCCAAAATATTTTTGCAAGAAAGACTAGTCCTTTAGGACATCAGATGTCTTTAAAAAAAAAAAAAAAACACGAACAAACGAACAGAACACAAAAACAGTTGGGGGAAGGGCATTTCAATTCCTTTGTCAGACTAGTTTGTGGATGCTAATATGACCGAAATAATACATGATTCTTCACAGCAGGGTTTCTATAAAAGTCTTAAGTATGCTTATCTCCAAAAGAGGGGTTATATTTACAAGCGTTATTTCCTATTTCCATCGGACATCTTAAAAGACTCATCAGTATTCTTTGAGAAATACTAGCCAGTGTCCATTGGGTCAATGCTAGAAAAAGAGATTAGCCCTTTTGGAGCCACTGATGCCTGTGCAAATACCTTGAAAGCTTTAAACTCTTCCCCAAAAGACACCCATTTATACACAAAGAAATATATATATGACTTTAAAACAGAAGTAGAGAGCAAGAAATCTTGAAACTCAGAGGACTTTTAGGCATTCAGAAGATATTTATTATGTAAGTGTGCCACAATTTATTTAGACATTCTACTTTAATGAACATTTGGGTTCTTTTCAGTTTTTGTTTATTAAGAATAATGTTGCTATGAACCTATATATTTAGGTACATAAATATACATGTTTCTGTTGCAAAAATGACGTGTAGATTACTGTGCTATGTATGGAGTGTGCATATGTTCAACTTTAGTAGATACAGCCAAATAGTTTTTCAAAGACCTTGAAGCTATATAATGAGCCATAAAAACTAGAATTATTATACTTTGGAGTGGAATGACACTTTTATGTTACTTTTTATCTCTAGTATTTCTCTTACCTTGAAGTTTACTTTGTTTAATACTGTTATGATAATACTAGCCTTTTTTGGGTAGTGTATGCAAAGTTATCTTTTTCCAGTCCTTTACTTTCAATCTTTATATAATCTACACTAAACAGCACATAGCTACATTTTGTTATTTTATCCAGTCTATTATACCCAATATTATCTTTGATTTTAATAAACATATTTAGACATTACTTCAAATATAATTCCTGACATATCTGCTATTAAATCTACCATCTTATTACTTATTTTCTGTTTATCCTCATGTCCCTCTTTCTTTCTTTTCTTGCCGTGATTGGAATAATTTATCATTCTTGTTGTTATTTTCTTCTATATAAGTTATATTATTATATTTACTATTTTATTCCACATTACCCTAGATGTTAAAATATGCATTGTTAACTTATTAAAGTCTAATAGAACTTGTCACATGACCAACTATGAAATCATCTTAGGACATTTTAACTTCATTTACCCATCCTTATGTTGCAGTTGATATGTATTATTACATATACTTTTAATATCTAATGACATTGTTTTTATTCTCTTAATAAATCATTATTCACTTAGACTTATCAACATATTTATTCTTTTTATTGTTTTTCATTCTTTTTTACACCACTCTGTTTCAATTGGGATAATTTTCCTTTCACTTGAATAAATTCCTCTTGTGTTTTCTTTCATTCACATATAAAGAATTCTCCTATTTTTTAAAATGTGTATCCATTTGCCTTTATTTTTAGCATCCTAATTGAGGTATAATTGACCAAAAAAAAAAA
>NW_011889222.1:543700-597134 GCF_000151845.1 Pteropus vampyrus | reverse complement strand
TACAGATATAAGTGTTCTGAAAATTCATGCACAGTTATTTATAGGGACACATGCTTTCACCTGTTTCAGGTAAATTATTAGAATGGAATAGTTGATTCATATGGTAGGTGTATCAACTTTTTGAGAAACTGTCAAAATTTCTAAAGTAGTTATGCCATTTTGCACTCCCACCAGCATTGTGTAAGAGTTCCAATTTCTCCATATCTTTGCCAACACTTGGCAGGGTAAGCTGGTTTAATTTTAACCATTCTAATAAGTTTTTAATGAGATATAACTGTAGTTTTAACAGTCACTCCTCTAATGATTAATGATAGGTTCTTTTTCATGTTCTTATTTATAGTTTGCATATCTTCTTCGGTGAAGAATCTGTTCAAATATTTTGCCCACTCTTTATTGGGTTATTTGTTTTCTTATCATTAATTTTTGAGTGTTTCTCCTCCCTGCATTATGGGCTGGAAAGTCTCTCAAGACTTTAAGCCAGGTAATCATAGTGCTAACTTCATTTATATCATATTTCTCAGGGATCACACATTCATTAAGGTAATGACCTTAATGTCCAGTGTCTGCGAAATTTTTTATTTATTTTGTCGAGTTTCTTCTTGTTGTTCCAGGTAGGAAGGTAAATCTGGTCTCTGTTAATTCATATTGACTGGGAGCAGAAGTCCATAGCTGATTTGCCCTAGTTAATGCTTTTTTTTGTTAAACATAAAAATTGTCAGCATTTTGAAGATAACATTCATTGTGTTCTGACTTCCATTGTTTCTGTCAGTGATCTCTCATCTAACCGCCTTATTGTTGCTACTTAAAAGGTGTTGTAAGGTATTATAACATTTCCTCTGGCTTCTTTTAACATTTTTTTCTCAGTCCTGATACTGAGCACTATTATTACCATGTGTCTCTATGTAGTTCTCTTTGGATTTATTCTGCTTTGGGATTATGGCACTTCTTGCATCTGTTGCTTGATGTTTTTCTTTCGTTTAGACAATTTTATGACACTATTTTTTCAAATACTTCTTTTCTTCCATTTACTTATTCATATTCTCTCTCTTTTTCTCTCCCTCCCTCTTTCTTCCTTCGCTTTCTCCCTCTCTCTCTCTCTCTTCCTTCTATAATTCCAATTACTCATGTGTTAGACTTTTTCTTGGTATTACAAATGCTTCTAATGCTTTTTCCTAAACTCTCCAATATATTGTCTCCTCTTCGGTCAGAATCTCTTCTTCTGAATTGTATTTTACTTGAATAATTCTCTCTCTAGCTGAATCTAATCACAGTTTAAAATACCCACTGATCTTAATTTCAGTTATTTATTTGTTTGTTGATTTACCATTTGAGTCTGGGGAGAATATATTTCTGCTCCCTTCTGAAATTCTTCATTTTGTCATGTAATTTCTGAAAATTATATTAATCACACTCACTTTAAGTCACACTACTCCAGTATCTGTATTTCCTATTGACATGTTTCTATATTTTTGCTCTTGATTTCTAGCCAGTTTGTACCACTTGTACTTTGTTATTTTTTATTCTGAGTCACATATTTTTTTTTTTTGTGGAAAATCACAAAAGTACTTGAGACTCTGGATGATGTTACAACCTCCAGAGAACCTGTACTTTAGCTTCTTGAAAAAAATTAGTTCGAAGAAAGATTACCTTAATACAATCATGGGTTGAACTGATTCAAAGATGAGTCCTTTACTCTTTATTCCCATTCTATGCATTTTCACCAGGAATTTAAATAAATTTCTTTACTTAATTTCACTTATTCTTAAAATAAGTGGTTTGGATCCTGGAAAGTTAAAAAGAATGGCAATTGCCCACTTACCATATTATCTAAAAAGTGTGAAATCTAGGAAAGTATGCATTCTACCAAGTTTTAAATACAGTTCTAATTCAATGTATAAAAACTAATTTAATCTGCTCAGAAATAACTTACCAGTGATTGTCCTTATGACCTGACACATTCATCAAACATGTGACTCTAGATTTACTACTAAAGAAATTATAGGAGAACTCCTTGTCATTTTTATTTTACTAACTGTGAACCTCAAAAGATACAGTTAAAACAGAGAAAATGAAATTTTTTTTTTCTGGAATATAAATAGTTAAAGATTAACAATAAGATCTAAAGCTATAGATACTAATCTTTTAAGGGGAGATATGGACTCCTTTTTGGAGTCAATGAAAGCTATGGACTTTCTCTCCAAAAAGGAAAATATACAATCCACATTTACTTTCAAAATTATATGTACCGTTTCAGAGAGTTTAGAGCCCAACTGAAGCTCATAAGCAAACCCAGTACTAAGAATTTCTGCTCTAGAACAAAGAATGTTTATTTCTTATTTTAAGAATGAACAAAAAGATACAACATTGTAGTTTCATGAAATGCTTTCTTATTCAATAAACCTCAATGATGTGTATCACAGAACCCATATTCCATATTTTACCTTTTATTTTACTAGAGAATTGACAAGAGAGCCATTAATCAGAGAGGGGAAAAATTCATTTAACCTTTAGATTTAAAAATATAATGATATATATAATAACAAACACCAATTCTGCAAGCACATCCACTGAAGGAGGGACACCTATCTTCCAGCAAATAAATTTCAGAGAAGAATGGGAGGATTGGGGCAAACCCCCTGGACCACAGCAGCAAACTATGAGCAGACAGCTGTTTCTTACAGACAGTCCTTGTTAGATCCACATAGTAATTTCAAACATTTAAATTAGTCATACACACTTAGAAATTGGGAAATTTCACATAAAGTTTTTTCCGTCTCTTCTTGGAAAGTCAGAAGGTATAGGGCACAGTTGGTCCATACTTTTATGAAGCAACAATCAATAAGGGCTAAGTAGCCACTACCTGTTTTCCCAGTTCACTACAATACCCACAAGCACCTACTTCGCTGTTTCACTCATTTCTAGTGTGTGGCTGACCTTAGTGGGCATTGGAGCTTGTGACCCATGATGGTCAGCCCTTGAATAAATGAATGTCGACCCAGTGTCACCGAACACTCAGCTGAGCAAGCCTGCTTTCTCCATTTCCTTCCAGCCTCTAAAATCACGCCTAACTCCTTGATAGGAGATTCCAAATGCAGCCCATTCACTGAATTCATCTCCACTCAATTTTTTCCAAATAACTTCCAGCTGACCTCCCGCCATGCTCTTGCAAAGAACAAAGCTTACTAAAAGAATGAAGGAGAAAGAACTGTACCTGGAATGCTAACCTCACAATTAACAACCTCCATGGAGCTCCCATTTCTCTACACCGCTTTTTCTTTGCTTGTTTTATTTTTTATTTTTAAATTTTGACCTTCATTAAAAAGGTTAGCACATTTCATCAGGATATTTAATGCTGAAAGCTATGTCTGAAAAGACTATATTTCTTAGTAAAATGTCTTAGATATCAGAGTTAGTATTTTTAGCAGAGTCGAGTCAAAATTAACATATTACAAGAGCTTGTGTCAGCCTGGGTTGCGAACTTTCCACAAGAAAGGGTAGGCTGAAAGGTCATACTCATCAGCTCATACCACAGAGAATTTCAGAATCCTAAAAGATGATTTCTTCTTTTTATAAATAAAAGTCACTAATTTCCTCTTGTTACAGCCACCAGCCACCTCCTGCCCACACACACAACTCACACACACACCACTCACCCCATAGTCCGCAGCCAGCTTCTCTCCCATCCGTTCCTGAGAATTTGATTTTCTTGAGTCAGTTCCTAGATGAGTTAAATATGTGTTTCCTTGTTCTACTTTTCTTTGTATGTTTGCTCTGATGGAAATGCTTATTTAAATCATTAACAAGCCACTAGCCCAGACCTCAGAGATGACAGCAATTAAAAACACAGAGTTCTCACTTGCAATACATCCTGTGTGATCTGTGCCTGTGGCATGAAACTTCACCACTTCACCCCCTTATGTAAATATCACAGAGAAGTGCTTTCCTACTTCAGCCACAGAAGTGCTTTCCTATTTCAGCAGGCTGTGGTTCTGGGTTGCAAATACCAGCCCACAGTCCACGTGGGAGTGCGGAAGTGTCGTGGGGCACAAGTTGCTGCAGAGATAGATGCTCAGTGCATCTTGCACTCACCTAGAAGGCTGAGCCTGACTTGGCTGCTCAGTCGGCATGATGTCAAAATGACAGGTTATTTTCTGTTGCTTGTCTACTGGTATTGGTTTTATTAACCGTGAGGTTGGTGGGAGAAAGATACCCTCACTTTACTACTAATGCTATTGCACTAATCCTTTCGGGTGAGTGTTCAGAGTCTCTAGAGCCAAGCTGTGTTCCCAGAAAACAAAAGATGAAAACTTAAAACACCTTGCCACGGGCCTGGGCTCTTCCCTTTCTCCACTGGCTCCAGCATCGCCACCAGAAAGCACATCGGAGTCTTCAGGTAGAAGACAAGAACAACTAGAAAACATTTCAATCTTTGGGAATTTCAGAATGTCTCAGAGCTTCATGTCACCAGACAAAATGTTTGCTTAGACTACCCAAAGAGAGACATTTGATTTTGCAAAAAGCTGACTTTTTCAGAGAGGACCCTCCCGTTGTCCCAAACGCATCAACTTATCTTACATTCAGTATCAATAATCTCTCTCTCTCTCTCTCTCCTTCCTTTTCTCCCTCCCTCTTTATGAAGCATGCTGTCTTTCAATTAACATAGTGATGACCTATTGTTACCCGTTATCATGCTAATCCTGAGCTGGTGTGAAATTACTTTATAATAAACACTATGGAGTTCTGACTTTCAATTAATTTTTCACATGCTGCGCTAAATCAGATTAACTCTACCCCCACCACTACCACTTTTGACCACAGACGTAATTCTTTCCTTATAATGAAATGGAGGATTAATTTATATGAAGCATATCTGTACACATTTGCAAATAAATGTAAAGATAGACTTTGTGCCATATTTGCATTGTGCATTGTTGAGTCTTATGCAGTCTCTCTGAGATGATTAATTTTTTGTGTTCACTGGGGTGGGGAAAGATATTTCCAGTTGTTGTTGTTTCTCAGTTAGATTCTAACTAAATGCCTTCACAACAAATAAGCAAAGAAATGCTCACATATGCCATGGTGCTGACAAAGTGGTGCCTTCTCCCCTAAATCATACAATACTGCATTAGGAGAAGCTGAAGGAAACTGTAAACACTCTGAAATGGAAACAATAATCATTAATACTAAATTGATTGGTGATCTCCCTGGATATGCACACTGACATTCATCCTGAATACCTGGGGGGGTGGGGGGAACGGTAGGGGGAAGGTAGTTTTTTAAATGACCATTAAATTGAAGAAATTTGATGACAATTTCAAGCACATGATAGCTTGCGCTTTTTTAAAACTAATATAGCCCCAGCACTGAATTATATTTTGGGTGAAATAATTATTTTCATCTCTGAACTCATTATTAGAATAGACTAATGGATGAATGTAGGCACACACTAGATGAATAAATTTGTGTTAAAAAAATTAATCATACTACCTAGATGCTGGGCTATATTTTTAATTCTGTCAGTCTCCAGTGTGTTTCATTCAGCTTCTTTTATTACTACAAAATATTGATAGAAAAATTTCCCCAACATATATTTTCTTTTTGACACCAAATGAGAAACACTGCCAGAAAAACTAAAGGTATGACACATATAAAAGATAAATGTGTAACTTATCAAAATTTTTAAACCAATTTTTTGTTAACAATAGAAAAAATAAAATTTTGTTTAGTGTTGCAATAATGAAAATACTTACCATGGAGTTATTTTAAGACAGACTAAGCAAATTACGCTTAACAAACACTGGAAATTTATTTATTTATTCATTTAACAGGTATTTATTTGATGCCTGCTATGTGCTACTACTTTAAGTACAATGATAAGACAATGAAGAGACAAATTCCCATGCCCTCATAGAGATTCCCATCTACAGGGATGAAAACTTGAAATTATAAAGAGTCTATCACTATCATCATTATTATTTTGAACTCTTACTACATGCTCACCACTATGCCAAATGTTTTCCTGTTATATATTTCAACCCACATATTTAATACTTTCAATCTAGGCTATTATTATATATATTTTATAGATGGCTGAAGCTTAGAAGTTAAGTAATTTGTCCCAGTCCCACAGATATAAAGTAGAAGAGCTAGAATTCAAAACTAAAGTTTTTGGACTAAAACTCTTATATGATACTACTTCTGACATTCATTATTTCAAAACCATGTGTCATCATCTTGTATTGGTCTAAATTTTAGTTTTTACACTATGGTGGGTAAAAATGGGAGCAAAAGGTACATTCCCTCACCTAAAGAGATTTCCAGGCTATTGGAAGAAAATTACACATTTATGAAATAACTATTCTTAAAATTTCTCTAAGGCAGGTAAGTTTATAGTCCATAGACACGAAGTGTGCATGTTGATGGGGCAAAGTGGTAGGATTATTTACTGACATTTATCTCTGTGTGAATAGCATATTCAGCTTCTACACCTTTATCATTGTAGAATTCATTATTAATTTAATAGAAGCTTTTAGAGAAAAATTGAAATAATATGATATAAATGCAGCCATTATATGCTACACAATGTGTCCTGATTTCAGTTCCATGATTCTCAGAGTTGAAGATATACAGCAGCATAAGAAATAATCTGTTCATTGAAAGTTTAAAAGACTTCACATTGAAACTGTGTGGACCTAGTACATTTTAAAAGAAGATGTTTTGGATCATTCTGGTAATCTTTTTCATGGTATTATTAAATTTTGTTGTTAATAAACTGATCATTGCCAGCTGAGAGGAGTTGAGGGGCTGAGTGAAAAAGGTGAGGGGATTAAGTACAAATTGATAGTTATAAAATAGTCATGAGAATGTAAAGTATAGCATAAGGAATATAGTCAATAATATCATGATAACTATGTATAATGCCAGGTGGGCACTAGACTAGTCAGGGGGACCACTTCATAAATTATATAAATGTCTAACCATTACACTATACACCTGAAACTAATATAATGTTGAATGTCAACTGTAATTGAAAAATAAAAATTAAAAATAATTTAAAAAATAAAACTATTAACTAAATTAGAAAAAACTATTATTTATATTTCCTAAATACTTCATCCATTTTCAAATCTAGTATCATAAATACAATAAAAATACATCTTTATAAGTATTTAATCCTGATATCTTCTGTTACTTCTAATTTCTAATGTCTTTTTTCTATTTTTATTTCTTCTCTTTTCACCTCATCGGATTCACCAAAATCTTATCTCTCTTATTGTTTTTTTGTTTATCTTCTCTATGGTTTTTCAGAGAATCTTTTTATTCAAATAGCCAATTCTTACATTTGTTTTTCAATGCTAGTGTTCTTTATTTATTAATTCATTCATTTCTGCTTTTATGCTTATTAATTACTCTACCTGCTCTCCATAGGTATATTTTTCTTCTTTTTGTAATTTCTTGAGTTGAATGGTAATTTTTAATTTTTTCTCTTTAAATACTTTCAATTTTCCTGCCTGGCTGTATCTCATGATTATTTTCCTAGATATTCTGTATTTCAAGCAGTTTTGAGTTCCTCCTTTACCAAAAATTTTTTTAGAATACTGTTTTCCAAATGATTCAGGTTCTTCTCTGTGTGTTTATATTTTCTGTATCCATTTCCAATTTTAATTGAATACAGTTTAGAATATTGTCTAATATTTGATCAAGAGGGTACTTGAAATAAAATGCATTTGCTGTTTGTATAGTATAAAGTTGGATGAGTATCAATTTAAACAAGTTTAGCTATCATTCAGATTATCTATGCCCTAGTAATTCCTTGAGCATTTTATCTGAATATAACTGAGAACATTGTGTAAGATCTTCTAATGCTATCATATTTATGATATGATAAATAAAATTCTTTTATTTATAGTTGCAGTAGTTTTTACTTTTAAATGTCAATACCGTTATTTAGGATGCAAATATTCATGGTAGTTGTATCTTCAGCAATAAAACTGACCCTGTGGTCTCATTTAATAAACCAATGTACTGAGATATTTAATGAGATATTGTGTGTAGTAGAAAAAGATTTGAAACAACCTGAAGGTCCATCGATAAAGGATTAGTTAAATAGTTTATATACATCTATACAACCAAATATGTATACTCACTGAAACTAATGAGGAAACCCTATATATACTGATAGATAAGAATATCAATGATCTATTTCTAAGTGAATAAAGCAAAGTGCAGAACCACGTATAGAGTATGTTATCATATGTTAGCAGACCCATGAAAAGCATGAGACCAGAGTGGTAAGAACTCCAGTTCTCATGTTAGTCTCCTTGACTGAATTCTGTCTCCAACTCCTAGCTGGTAATCTTAGCAAGTACCTAGTATCTCTGTAGCTTCACTTGTAAAATGGAAAAAAAGAATTAAGGACCTATCTCCTAAAGTTTTAGAAGGGATTAATTGAATTAGAACAAGAAAAGTGCTTAAAATACCACCTGGCTCAAAAAATACCACCACGTGCTCAAAAAATGTTAATATTTAAAGCAAAAAAGAAGAAAATCTTCACATATGTAAATATGTATATTTACATATATATAATGTATAGTTTGAAAGTACGGTAGATGGATAGTAAAATGTCTCTGATTCTTTACTCCTCCCTGTACCTGTGCCTTTACAAGGTGACTTAGCATCTCTTCCCATTGAGATGTGAAATCTATTTCCTCACCCTTTGAATCAGGCACGGCCTTAAATATAAGAATGCGGCAGAGGTGGCAGTTTGTCAGTTCAGAACCTAGGTCTACCATTTGTGCTTCTGCTCTCTTTCTCTCAGACCCCTGTCATTGCCACCATGAGAAGCAGTGTGGGTTAGCCTACTGAATAAGAGTCTACCTTGGAGGTTCTAGTCATGCTACCTGTCTCAGCCAAGGTCATCACAGGCCAGTCATGTCTCAACCCCCCTAACCACAGATGCATGACTGATCCCAGATGAGATTAAAAACTGTCCAGCTGGCTCACAAAACTACAAACACTATTTTAAATTATTAGGTTTGTCATGTGTCAATAGCTAGTTGATATAAAACAATATATGAGAACGAGCAGCAAGGATTACCTTTAGGTATGAGTTCTGGTTGGTATGAGTCAGGATGGATTGAGAAATATATTTCACCATAGAACTTTCTAGATCACTTTTTAATGGCATGCAGTTATTACCAATTTTTATCTATCATTATTTTTAAGAGAATGAATGAACCATGCACTCACTAATTCTCAAGATAGAAGACCAGTTAGAGCTAAACTAGATATCTGGTGTGGTTCTGAACCAAGAAAGATGATGTGGACCAGCCTCTATGTAGAATTTTAAGATGATCTTGTGATGATAAAGGTGTGTGTAGAGCCCCTTGCAGTTTCTATTTCTGTAACAACTATACAGAAGATTTATGAAAGATACATTGAAGAGGCGTAGATTGAGAGTTTGTATCACCTCTTGGAAGTGCTATCATAGTGATTAGTACAGTTTTCACATTTGACAAAAAATGAAAGAGAAAGAACAAACTCATGAGTTTCGATTATTTTATTGATCTGATGCAATTTTATGTTAATTATAGTTTTTAGTTAGCCTAAAACTTCTTATTTTGATGTATTAAACAAAGTCTCTTATGTTTTTTCTTTAACAATTGGATTGAGTGACTGCAGCATAGCAGAGTAAGATGAGTACTCTGAATTATTCAGAATATAAAATATGATATTTATCTTCAAGGAACAATAATAGGACAATGAATTGAACAAATAACCATAAAACCAATGTCATATTTAAAGTCTTATTATAGTTTCTTGAATATTTCACTTGTAATCTATAGTTTTAAGTGTTTCCTCAGCTTTTTTCAGCTTTATTGAGATATATTTGAAAAATAAAATCATAATATAAAGTGTATAATGTGATGATTTGATATAGGTATACATGATGAGAGGATTCCACAATCCAGTGACCAACACCTAATCCATCACTTAACTTTTTTTCCTTTTTTGGTAAGAATACTTAAGTTCTACCACCTTAGCAAATTTCAGTTATACGATATAATTATAAAATTCTACCACCACCTTAGCAAATTTATTGCATAATACAGTTCATTTACACAATACAAATTTTAATTATAGAACTATAGTCATCATGTTATGCATTAGATCCTAAGACCTTATTCACTTTATAATTGAATGTTTATATCTTTTTATCAACCTCTCTCCATTTTCCAAACCTCCAGCTCCTGGCAATCATTCTATTCTGTTTCTATGAGTTCAGCTTTTCTTATAAATACTTTAAGTGGTGGACAAAAATACCAGTTAAATATAAATTAATAAACAATAAAAAAGAAACCATAGAATATCTGAGTTAGTATTAGACATGACATTTAAAAACTAAAAGTAATATGGTCATTGTCAATAAATATTGACTGAGCTTCTTCTAATTATATTTCAAAAGTATGAGACATGATTTTTCCCCTTAAAGAGATTAACAATTAAGCATTGCTATTAAAAATAGCCTTTTAGCATTTTCTATATGCCAGATAAATAGTGCACAAAATAATAGATATAAAAGTTAAAAAGAAAGAGCATTTGTTCAGTTTGGAGGGTAAGAGATAGGCTGGGTACAGAAAAGTAAGGTAAGATTAGACTAGCAAAGAAATGAAGGTAGGGTATTGTAGGCTGAAGAAACAATGCGAAACAAATGCCTCAGGTGGGAAAAGTGTGTGTGTGTGTGTGTCTGTCTGTCTGTCTGTCTGTCTTTCTGTCTTTGTGGCTGTGTGTATACACACATATATGTGTATGCATGTTATGAAAATTCATACATATATGTGTGTAGCCATGCTACTTAAATGCATACATGCATATAAATATATTAATATGATATCTATTTATGGTAAGTCATTTAATTCACCTAGCAATCCACTAGACTCAGCTCCTTGATATCTGAAACCCCATACTTGTCAGGAACCAACATGATACGTACGTATTAGGTGCTTAATACATATTCATTGAATAAAAGAAAGAATGAATCAATGGACACTGCAGAAGAGGTACGAAAAAACTGAGGCCTAACGTGTGGCTTTCCCAAATTAAGGAATTAATAAAATGTCTTTCTGACAGTGTTTTTTTCTCTATTTCCTTTTTACTCAAAGTCATCCATGCACTAGCAGCCTCAGCACCATCTAAGAGCTTAGAGATTCAGAATGTCAGGCCCTACCCCAGACCTAATGATTCAGAATCTGCACTGTAACCAGATCAGCAGGTGATTTGTATGCATGTTAAAGATGGAAAAACACAACACTATTTTGCATCCTGAAGAATAAGGAGATTAATCAAAGAATTCTGAAGGTTTGTGAAACAGAGAAACGGAAAATAAACATGGATACATGAGTGCGAAGCACTTTGAGGAAGGCCATGACTTCAAAGCTAAGGAATTTATGTTATAAACCAGGATTTCCAAAGTAGAGTATCTTGACCCCAAGAGGTACACTAGGCAATCAGTCCACTAGGACGTGAGGGGAAAATTTAGAACGCATTAAAATTTAGTTTTTATCTAAAAACAAGAAAGAAATTTGACTTTACTAATATTTAATGTTCATATAGACCACTGCACCTTCACCCGGTCTGCTTGTCAGGTTACAAGAAAGAAATTTGACTTTACTAATATTTAATGTTCATATAGACCACTGCACCTTCACCCGGTCTGCTTGTCAGGTTACAATTCAGATATGCCGCAGGGAAAATTGCAATTCAAGCAGCTATGTGCTGTGTTCATACACTGGGCATCGAAGTATAGGCAGCCTTTACTTAAGAAAACACTCGAATTAAATATCTTGTTTTAATTAACATAAACTTCTCCAAGTGCACAAGTGGTTTTAAGTGGTTTCTCAGCATTGACATGTTCAGATACAAAAGTGCATACACACACATGCCCACACACATGCACACTGGATAGAAGATTTAAAATGCAACACAAGTGAACAAGAAAACGGCAGAGCTAATCCTTAACTGATAAAAGCTCTTAGCCACATTACAAGGGGAAACAATGACAATCTCACCAAATCTGATAAGAAGGCAGCCAACAAATGAAAAATATGACTGCTTTTCAAAAGAGACTGTTATGAAGTCGGTATGTTGATAATGGATGTCTGGAAATATTTCCATGGATCGTGTTTTTGTGACAATAATAATGATGTAAGTATGTCTTCTATAAAAACTTACATATCTGCATATTTAAACCTCTTGGAAACAAACTACTAACATTAAAAAAGACATTTCTAAATATGATTAAATTGAGTTTAAACCAGTGTAAAAGTGTAACATCTTCTGTTTAGTTTGCAAAAACAACTGATTGACATAAGGGAAGATGAAAATTTATGAGCTGGCTTCAACAAAATTGTTGGCTTCGCCGTTGGTTGGGATTGAATAATGAGACTGTGATTTAGTAAGTGTAGCCTGTCTTGAATTTCTTCAATTTAGATGTACATATCTTTGTGAGGTATCTTTCTCAAATCTGATATAATACCAAATACTTAAATTAACAGAATTTATAAATGATCATAACTTATAGATAAACCAAACATTTGAAAAATAATGAAACATATTCAAACACATTGGTCTCTCCAAATATATTATGAAGACTGAGAAGTTTTGTCACTAAAATTTTAAATTAACATGTTTCAATATTAACTTTGTTGACATAAAAATTAATTTTTACCTTTCTGAAGGTAAAAATTATAGTTACAGTTATAATTTACAGTTATAATTATAACTGTAAGTGCCATTAACTAAAAGAAGCATCCAGATTTTAGAGATGTTAAAATCCGAGGAGGTGAGGGAGAAGTACATCTAGAGTAATTATGCTTAAGTTTGGAAGCTAATAAGAACAACAAAACAAAAACAACAGTGGTCTTAACAATAAAGGAGTCTTCTTCCCATATAGAAGTCTGGAAATGTGCAGTCCAAGCACACAGGGCCCCTTCTTGAATGCACCAATCTCTTTACCGCTTTCTGGCCTACACTCATGCAGCCCTATTGCATTTGTTCATGGAGCCCTTCTTGCACCTATTCTGGATTAACTTCTCAACCATCAAACACCGGTTTATATACCATTCTTCAATGATGGCTACTCTGACTTAAATCTAAGTTAGGTCCTCCTTGTTGTTACCTCCCGTGTTCTTTTCCTTCCTGGCTCTCATCACAAGTTGTCATTATACTTATGTGTGTGTGTTTAATGTCTGTGCCCTCACTTCCCCTAGAAGGCAAGGACTGTGCACGTTTGTTAGTTTCACTCTCACGTATTCATTGTCCATCACGGTGCTCCTGGCAGGAAGTACATGACAATGAACAGCTGCTGAAGAGCTTCATAGCCAGCAGTTACTGAGCCCAGATTCTGTGCCAGACACTAAGCTTTACATCCACAAGAGATGCTCAAGCTCTCCTAGGTGGTAACTATTATTAGCCTTATTTTACAGATGAAGAAACCAAGAAAGAGAGGTGAATTTACAAACAAAGTTCAGTTTATTCCATCAGTGAACAAATAAACAAAAATCTCTACTCTCAAAAATCTTACCATCTTTCAGATAGAAAATGACAAGCCAGGGCTTGGAGGCAGGAGTGACTCTGGAGCCTGAGGGCTTTACCCCTTCTCCACACTCCTCCTCCCACATCTTCTGAATGAATATTGTGGAGAGACTATAACAGACATTTAATTTTGAAAACCACACTTACCTAACTTGAGGTCATTCGTATATTACACTTTCAGTTTGTTTGTTATTAAATTTCTCCTGATTTCTCGAAGAAAAATGAAATGTAAAATTTGTAATCTCCCATAGAACCTTATTATCCTCTTTATAACCCCAGTACCTTGCATCTGCTAAGCACACAGTGCCACCAAAATACGCATGTATTAAATGAATGAACAAATGAGCGAGTGAGTGAATGAATGAATGAGGAGCAAGAAATTGTTCTCTCCTATGTGTACTACCACTTGGATATTAATGCGAATAGCTTCTCTCATTTTTTGGCTTGATTTTTTAGGCAATAAACTCAGTACTCAGCTCACTAAGACTATGTCTTATCAAATACATAAATATTTAGAGTGATAATCCGTACAGTTTTCACCCCGGCAGGGAAGACAAGAGCATTATGGAAATTCTCAAGAGAGGACAGAAGCATTAATCTGTAGCTTTATTTGACAACAGGAACCAGGTGACGGGGAGTAGGAGGAAGGGGAAAACCAGAAGAGTGGGAGGAAAAAAAAAAGAGGGACATAAAAAATGAAGGCACCAGTGAAAGTGAATACTTGTAACACTATATAGTGATCTTTGTATAAAAGGAAATAGTGGTTACAGAATATATTTCTCACCTCCCTTCTTTCATTGATCTTTTCTCATTAATAGACATAATTATTTACATTTAATTTCTTGTTGGTTCAATGTTTAATTTTATAGCTAATGAAGTATTAGCATTTGAATAAGTAATGTTTAATATTTATTAACAAGGATTAAAAATGCACACATCATTCACTTACTTGATACAATATCTTTGTTTTTCATATCAAGAAAAAAAGTATTACCTAAAAGAAGCTTCACACATGGACTACATTCCCAACATACTCAATATACCCAAATATCACTATTTTCTAAAAATAGTTCTGGCAAATTTGTCAGATACTTTGAAAGATAGGGAAAGGGGGAGGTGAGGAAAAGTGATCTTACATCTCAGGAATTCCTTCAAGCCACATCATTTCACCACTTTTGTACGCAGGAGCTTAACCAGCATGGTAGCATTATATAATAGTCATACTAAATTGGCAGTTTCACTCCTAACTTTACCCTGATATTTTCTCAATGGTGTTAACTGTGAAATGGGCTAATCTGCTATCAAATCCTAAAACAATGGAATAGCTTTGTGCACTGGTATAATAAAATTTTTTCTATTACTGATGTTACTCTCTGATTTTGAACATTCCTTTAACTGATATATAGCATGCATGTCTTAAGAACATATTAGTGACTTGGTTAAAAGCAAAGTCCTAGAATACAATATTTGCATAATTCTAAAGCAGAGTTTTGAAACACTATTCTAATGAATCCCTCCACCCTTGGTTACATATTCAAGTCATACCCTCTTCCATCCTTAGATGCTAAAAAGAATTATAGCACCAAATTCCAATCAAGACTATAAATCTCAAAAACACAAAGATGAATTTCATTCTCTTGTGCTGCACACTATTCCCCATTCTCAAGGGAACAGTGGAAAAACAGCGAAAGGGTTGAAGATAGAGGAATCTTGCATCATGACAATATTGACAACTTAGCAGCCCACAGAACCCAAAAAGTTCATTCTAAATCTCCAAACGCTTTCTTGAATACAGAAAATTCACCAAACAAAAACAGCCAGGGCAATTCTGGCTTTTACATGTTCCTATACTTTCTAAGATGCCACTACAGAACATACGTAGCTTTGATAAAATGGCAAGTAAATGCATGTAACAATCTTCCTCTAAGGGAGGTCAAGTTCTTTTTCCTGAACAAGGGGCCTTCAAATAGTAGGAAGAAAGCCACAGTCTTAAATATTTCAGAATAAAGCCTGTAACCTTCACAGAGACTTTTATTCCAGCTGTGTTCGCATTCATTATAATGACTCTGGAGAACAGCTCTGACTCATTTTAGATGATGACTACATAACTATTCATTTATACTTAATGAGTTTATTCCACCAGGTATATGATGAACTCTAAACAAATAGTGTCATTGAATCACACATGTCAATAAATTTGAGTACTAAACTGATTCCACCTAGCAAAGGTAATGATAAGCTAGGAGGAAAAAGAGCTGTGTCTAATTAATGAAAATGCCCTTTGTATTTTCTAATCATTGAAACATTAACTTGAAAATGGCTTTCCTTGCAATAATTTACAGACAAGCACTCTTTAATGGGAAAACAATTCAAATTTATGTGCAATTGAACTACAATTATTTGATTAACTTTATTAAATTCTTGTCGATTCTACAGTCTGGATGAAGTGTATCATTTTTTATAAGTTTCATATGTTGCAGTTTTAAGTTTTTCAACCTTAGGTTTCAATTGATCCTGAAAATGTCCTTAGGAACCTGCTTTTGTGCCTACTGGACAGAACTGCGATGACTGGGATTCATTTCACTTGTTTCTTTCTGTAATGATAATCTCATTTTCAAATTCAAGAGGCACTTGAATAAATTTAGTAGCAGAATTCACATGATTCTTTGGTGCTTTGTGTGTAATTGAAACTAAGGGAAACACTTGTCTAAAGGAAACTCCATTCGAATTAGTAAAATCCATATCTATAAGCTTAGGTTTAACTAGGTAGTACTGACAACTCAAATATTCTCTGCTGTATTGTCATGTAACAGCAAGAAAGGCTTATATTTTAAAAAAAGAGAGAGAGATAAAGTTCCCAGATCAATATTCTAAATTTACACATTAAGGAACTAGAAAAAGAAGGACAAATTAAACCAAAAGCCAGAAAGAGAAAGGAAATAATAAAGGTAGGAGAAAAATAAAAAATAAAAATAAAAAATAAAAAATAAAAGCAAAAAAATAGAGAAATAAAATAAAACCATAAAAATGTGGTTCTTTGAAAAGATCAATAAAATTTGTTAATCTCAACCTGGCATGGCCGAGGGTGAGGGAAGGAGAATACATAAATTACCAATATCAGGAATTAAAGAGAATATATCTTTACAAATATTACAATATAAAAAATAATAAGGGAATATTATGAATAACTCTATGTCCATAAGTTCGACAACTTAGATGAAATGGATCAACCTCTTGAAAGACACGAACTATCAAAACTCACTCAAGAAGAAATAGGCCACTTGAATAGTCCTAAATCTATTAAAGCAATTAATTGTGTAGTTTAGAGACTTCTAACAAAAAAATCCAAAAGATTTTACTGAAAAACTTTATCAAACATTTAAAGAACAATTAATATGAATTTTAGAATTCTAGAAAACAGAAAAGAAGGGAATACTAATCAACTAATCTTATAATCTTGTAAGTCCAGCATTACCTTGATACCAAAACCAGACAAAAACATTATAAGGAAGAGTATTATCTATCAATATTTCTCATGAAAATAGACAAAAATCTTTAACAAAATGTTATAAAAATTTTATTAATCATTACGTAAAAGATAACACATTACATCATTCTTGCTAAGAATGCAAGCCTGGTTCAACATTCAAAAATCAATTTAATTTAGGATATTAATACTTTAAAGAAAGAAAGCCACATGATCATCTCAATATATGCAAGAAAAACATTTGACAAAAATTCAACATTCATTTATGACCAAAAAAATGTAATAAAATACTCTCGGCAAACTCTGAACAATAGCAATCTTCCTTATCCTGATAAAGAACTTCTACATAAAACTACATCTAACATTATATTTAATGGTAAAAGCCTAAATGCTTTCCTTCTAAGATTGGGAGAAGGCAGAGATATTCATTCTGTCATGCTATTCAATACCATATTGAAAGTGCCGCCTAGTACAATAAGGCAAAAATTAATTAATTAATTAATTAAATGAAATATTAGAAACAGACTCACGGATACAGAAAACAACTGGTGGTTGCAATGAGAGGGCAGTTGGGGAGCTGGGTGAAAAAGTAAAGAGATTAAGATTTATAAATTGGTAGTTACTAAATAGTCATGGTGATAAGAAATATACAGCACAAGGAATATAGTTAATAATACTGTAATAGTTCAATATGGTATTAATCAGGGGGATTCACTTTGTAAATTATATAAATGTCTAAGCACTGTGCTATATACCTGAAACTAATATAAAATAATATTAAATGTCAACTATAATTGAAAAATATAAAATAAATAATATTTTTTAAAAAATAAATAAAAAGCACATGTATGAGAGAGAAAAATAACTAACTCAATTGCAGATGGCATAATTGTCTGTGTAGAAAATTCCAAAGAATCTATAAAAAGTCTCCTAGAATTAACAATGAGTTTAGCAAGTTTGCAGGATACAAGATCAATATAAACAAATCAATCATACTACTCTATATTACTATATAGTATGAAAATAAGAAATCGAAATTATAAAATAGTACTATTTAAAACAGCACCAAAAAAATAAATAGAAAGATTTGAATATAACAAAATATATTTGGGTTCTGTCTGCTGAAAACCACAAAACATTGATTAAATATATATATATCAAGATAGCATGGTATTGATGAAAGGATATACACATAGATCAATGAAACAAAAATAGAGTCTAGAAATAGGCCTATACAAATATGCTTAATTGATTTTTGACAAATGTGCAAAGCTAACTAAAATGGATGAGGATAGTCTTTTAAACAAGTGATATTAGAACAATAGGATATTATACACAAAAGAGAGGAAATGAAAAATACTATAGTCACTTTGCAATTTGATGGTTTCTTATAAAGTTGAACTTTCACTTACCATATGACCTAGAAATTTCACTCCTAAATATTTACCCAAGAGAAAACTAAGATCACACAAAAAACATGTATGCAAATGTTTGTAACAGCTTTATTTGCAGTAATTTAAACTGGAAACAACCCAAAAATTCTTCAACTGGTGAATGGATAAACAAATTATTCAACAACAGTAAGAAATGAACTGATGATATAACATGGATAAATCTCAAATGTCACATGCATGGTAAAAAAAAAAAAGACTCAAAAGGCTACATACTGTATGTTTCCATTTCTAAAAGACATAACTGTATGGACAAACAATCAATCAGTTGTCAGAGGTTAGGACGGAGAAGAGGTGTTGACTGCCCAGAGACAGACAAGGGATTTTTTGCATGTGAGACTGTAGTAGTAGTTACATGAAATAATGCATTTGTCAAAACTCCTAAAATGGTGGTATACCAAAAAAGAGTGAATTGTACTGTATGCAAATTAAAAATAAAATAAATTCACAGAGATCTAAATTAACTAAATTTCATCTTATATTTCCATTTGTCTAATTTGTCCCTAAGTGAACTCTTTACTGATTAATTCATCACTATTAGTAGAACCACCTTGCTTCCACACCTTGATTATCATTCTCTCTCTCATTTGATGTAATCCTTTTTTTATATTCTTTTATCATCACCTTCCATTTCCAATTAATTACCAAGTTCTGCCAATTTTTCCTATGTAATAACTTTCATATTCACCTTCTCTTTCTCATTTGTTTAGCCATCATGTTTTCCCCTTTTCACTAATCATTATATCCTACTAGTTAGTTTGCTTGCCTAAAGCAAGCCTTTTGTCTTTTTGTAATATTGTCTTTTAATATCATTTCTTTTCTCTGCTCAGAAATCTTCAATGGTTTCCCATTTTCTGTCATATCTGTTCCCAATGCTTCAAAACTATTGACTATCCTGTATACCTCTTTTCCATCTTTATGTCTTAAAAATCTCCTTTCATTCTAAACTAATACTAATAAAAATAGTACCTACTGTTTACTGCTTATTATATTCTATGCACCGTTAAACTATCTTTTATTATTTCTATTTAATCCTGCCAGCAATTCTATGATGCAATTTACCCCTACTTTACGAATATAAAAACTGAGGCCCAAAGAAGTAATTAAGTTTGCTAAGATCAGACATCAAACAAATGGCTAAAATAGAATTCAAACCCAGTCTCTCTGATTCCAGTTCTTATACTCTTAAGGTCTAAATTCTTTAAAGTTCTTTACATTTTTACTTCATTTGATCCTCTACTACATATATTCTCAAATCATGTCTTCTCCTTAAAGGTTCTCTTCTTCCCAGCTGAGCCTTGCCAAATTCCTCAAAAAGAGTTTCTGACTACTCCACACTACCATTTAATTGCCCTCAATAGATGATTTAAAGATATATTTTCATGCCACGAATCATACATTGTTCCATAATTACTATCTAAGATATTTCACTGACGTGTGTTTTATTTTCTCTCAACCTAAAATCTTATTCATTCACAAAAGAAAGTAACACAAATTTAATGAACACCTATTAAATGCCTAGCAATGAGCAGGATAGGTCACTGCTTCAAGGAGTTCACAGCAAATTTCTTAAGAGCAGGAATTATGTGTTTTTCCTTTTATTTTACCCCTTCCCCCAACCTCCCCAAGAACCTATTATGCTGCATTCCACATGCTTTCAGGATAGATGAGTGAATGTACTGGTTTGCCTTGGTCACAAATACACAATATCTAAGAGCCAGAAAAAACTGTCAGAGCTCTGTGAAATTTTACGTTGAAAAACTGCTAATGATGCCATCAGGCCCAGTGTCCTTCAGGGGAGAAAATGAGCTCTTGAGGCAAACATGTAGAAGCTGCAAACCATTTGTAATCAGAAAGTGAAGTATGCAACAAGGGAAGCTTGCCAAGCTCTAGGACTCAGTGGCTTTAATGAAGGGATGGTATTACCAGTGGAAATCAAACTTGCCTACCAGCTGGATTATCTCATCTTCACAATGAGTTTTGCTGGCTGATAACCACAGGATCCTGAGAAATTAAGCAGACCCACAAATTACCTGCATAACATTCTGGCTAGATGTTAGAAAGTTGAATTAATTGCCTGAAAATAAATGAATGGGGTAGGGCCAAGAATTGTCTCATTAGTATTCAGTAACACTGCTGTCTTCGGAAGAAAAGGAGAGAAGGCGGGGGAGAGAGGCGAAACAAAGGGAGGTGGGGAGGAGAGCAGAACTGGGAAGAATAATGAGGGAAATCGTTATTTTACAAGTGCATTATGGGCACCTTTTTTTTTTTTCCAGATTGGTTACAGAATTTCCTAGTCTAGCCCAGTTCACAATGTCTCAGTAGACTCTACCCATGCTTTGTGATGGAGCAGACACTCTGAGGAGCCCAGCAATTAATAAATGTGCAATATACTTTTCTTTTCTTTTCCAAATGAGAGTTAGCAGCTTTCAAGTATTTTTCTTTGGCAAAAAAAGGGGGTGGGGTGGCGGTGAGGGGAAACAGTGCCCAACAGGTGCACCACTCAAACATTTTCATCAGCAGCTTTATTCCAGGTAATCAGAAAGTGAAGTTGAAAGGAACATCTGAATCCTCCAGGTATGATTATATTTTCTCTTACAGCATGTTTAATTTCTTTGATTAATAATTCTCTTCAGTCTTAAAAACCACAGTGCAAAGCCAGGTCTTGCGATGCTCATGAGCACAACGAGTTTCTCCAAAACTTACTGTTAGTGCATTGTTAGAGGATGCCGTTCCCGGGCAGCCCCCTGGAAAAAAAACCATGCAAAGATCATGACATGAAGTGGATGTTGAGGTCACCTTGGTGGCCAGACGCTGAGACTGGTGGGTAGCCCCCTCCCTACAAGAGTCGGTTCACCAATAACTTATCAACTGTTTCTTTCTTAAAACCTGTGGAACCTTCTGCTTCATCTTTGCATTACAATCACTTGCTGAAGACAATTTTTTCAGGATAACTGTCATCCTTTCAACTTTTCAAAGCCCTTCTGAACTGATTTTATCTAAGCCCTTCAATATGTACCAGGAGCCTAAAAGTAAAACGGCTAAGATTGGGCCTCATTCATTTGTGGGCCGCTTTCTTTAGTTGTCAGGAGCAGTATCTCTTTTTATGATGTGCGTGCTTTGAGTAACTTCTAGCTAAAACGCTTTTTTCATTCTGAGTGCTGAGAATATGCCTGTCCAGGAGGCTTAGACCTGCATTTCTCTTTGCATTTAGAGAAAGATTTTCATATAATTATCCTCACTACAGCTTTTACATTATAAATCATGTTAAGACTATGTTAAAATTAATTTTCTATTATTTTTATGTTCCCTCTAAGTTCCTTTGCCTTTCAAACATCGAATCGCCTCTTATTTTGCTCACATTTCTCTTTTACACCTCTAAAACATAGCTATATACTGGCAGTTATCTTAAAAAGCAAAAATATTCTCTCTTACCTATGATTTATCTCGGGTGAGGTTGTCTGCTATACTTTTTTTATATCCAGTAACATAAAAGTGAATATCTCTTTTTTATCATATATAGCAAAAATATTTTTAACCTCACTTCAAAAAACAAAGGAGAGTTTGAAGTGAGAAATCAATCATCTCTAAGTATGAACTGAGAATCTCTTTTGGCCATTTGCCTGTATACTCTGGGATATGTAATTACAAAAAAAAAAAAAAAACTGGAAATCCAACTTGGGTTGTGGATGTTTTCTTCTTTTATTTATTTCAAAGAAGTTGGACCCAAATGATTATGCTTATGATTCATAAGTTACCACATATTTTTTTCCAAGTAACAATCTCTTCTGACTCTATGCATATTTCAGTTGTCTCAGGTTCAACTCAAAAATTCTCATTTTAGGAAGAGTCTGTAAGCCCTTGATTTTTTGTATTATGCTGGACTTGCCGAATTCCTTTATCAGTTAGAATGCTATGGGCTGTGAATGGAAGAGAATCCATCCCAAACCAGCTTAAATGATAAAGAGCATTTATTAACTAAAGAAACTGAAAAAGTCCAGAGTTAGAGTTGTAATTAGGCTTCGTTTGAGTGAAGTTGCAGTTTATTTTCTCTGTGTTTTCTTTATCCCTCTCCTCCTTCATCCTCAGATGTCAGCTTCAACCTCAGAATGGAAAGACAGCATCTCACATTCCACGTCAGGAGTTGGCCAACTTTGGCCCACAGACCAAATCCAGCCTGCCATGTGTATTTATAAAATTCTATTGGAATATGGTCATTCTTGTTTGTTTACATATTGTCTATGCCTGCTTTCACACTACAAGGGCAGTGTTGAACAACTGCAGCAGAGACCACATGGCTCACAAAGGCTAATATTTACTGTTTGCCTTTCTACTCTTCTTGTGTCTCTTTCTTGTGGGCCAAGAAACTTCTTATCCACAACTGTTAGTAAACTTCTTGCCATCTCATTAGGTCACATGGTCATAACTAAACCAGTGCTGTAGCCAAAATAATGCCAAACTCTGTTTGGCTTAAGCCCACCATGGCCAGAGCATTTTATTGCCTGTAGATTAATTACATTAATGGTCTGCATGAGAGAGGTCCCTGATAGTAGATATGATTGCTATCTCAGCAGGATAGAATAAGGAGAAAATGTACATGGTGTTATGGGTTGAATAGTGCCCTCTCCCCAATTTAAATGTTGGGATTCTAACCCTCAGTATCTCAGAATGTGACTATATTTGGACTTATAATCTTTACAGAAGTAATCAAGTTAAAATGAGGTCATTAGGGTGCACTGTAATCCAATATGACTGATGTTCTTATTAAATGGAAAAGTTGGAGACAGACTCATACAGAGGGAGAATGCCGTGTAAAGATGGAGGCAAAGATTAAGGCGATACTTCTAGAAGTTAAGAAATGCCAAAGATTGCCAGCAAACCACCAGAATCATGGGGGGAGGCATGGAACAGACTTATTCTCACAGCCCTCAGAAGGAGCTAATCCTGCTGACACCTTGACCTTGTACTTCTAGCCTATGAGATTATAGATCACTGTTATATAAGCTACTCAGCTTGTGGTACTTTGTTACAACAGCCCCAGTAAATGAACACACATGAGAAGACAATTAATAATGTCCATGACCATGCCATAAATTTTCCAGTCTGAAAAGTGATCTGAAAGACCATAAGGAACAAAATGTCTGTTGAATCTATATGTGAATGACTTTCATGATTACCACAGCCTAATGATACCATGATAGCAAGGAGGACTTGCCAGGAGGAAAAGAATGCAGTTGGGACAGACCTACACATAGACAAAAAAAGAACACGCCTTCAGGATAAAATTAAACGGCCTGAGACTCTCCGCCTGGTGGACTCTTCCATTTGCCTTCACTTTAACCTTGGAGCATTGTCTGATTTTTTTAAGCTATCCTTTTTTACACTGTCTAAAGCCACCAATCACAGATTTGTGTGGATTCAAAAGTACTCTCTTTTTAAAAATAAATATCCTGAAAGGATTTCTATCCATTACTACTCACATTGTTGTTGTTGAAAAAGGGAGATTTGAGGTTTGGAATGAGAAGGAGCTAGAGTCTGTAAGAAAACCAAGTATTATTTCCATATTGCAGACTTGGGTAAGAGGAGCTAAGAGCACCAAGTGTTGATGCCGTAGTCCTGAAATTTACTCATTCAGTCTCTCATTTAACAATTATGCATGGCATTCCTATAGCCATGTTAAATGACAAAAATACAAGAATAAACAGAACAGACATGGTGTCTGTGCTCACGGAACTTTGAGTTTAGTGAAGGAGAAAGGTACAGAAAATCATACTGTGGCAACTGCCAGAAGTTTAGGATTCTGTGGGTACACATATTCCATGGGGAATAAAATCCTACTTAGAGTGAGTCGGGAGCAATTTTCTAGAATATGTATTGTATAAGCTGAGACTTGAAAAATAATTAAGAAGTATTCAAACCAAAAAGAAGAGTGTGAGGGAGATTAGGGGAGGTCATGGGTACTGGTAAAAATCATCTGAAAAATTATAGGTTTTAGCCAGAAGTGGAAAGCCATGAGAAATAGTATAAGATATAGAATTTAAAAAGACGATTAGCTACTCAGAGAAGTAAAGACTGTTTGGCTTTGTTCTAACAAGGACTTATTCCTGAGCCAAGTGAAAAACACATGCCCCTATGCATGGAGCTTTATCTCTTAGTTACATCAGGTTAAAACCATCAATTTTAAAAATTACGCAAAGCTTCACCCACCTAAAACAGTAAAGTTACCAGTCATTTTAAGCAAACCACAGTGACCATAGTAATGTGGGGAAATGCCGAAAAAGAGTTTTCTTTGTGAATGGGAAGACCTCGACAACCTCAGGGCAAAATAATTTAAACTCGTCAGTGATAATCCTTTTTAAAAATAAAGCCTTTTAACACATGATTTTAGAAATAGCACTATATATAGAAGGTGTAGGTACTAAACTAGCAGAACATTTTCTAAATTTTCAGAAATAATCCTTTACATTGGTAGCCCCCTAACCCCCATGTATAGACTCCTCGCCTTGAATTTGAGAGAGATGTATGGTTTGCTTTAACCAAAAGAATGTGGCAAATACGTTGCTGTGCAAGTTCTGGGCCTGACAGCCTCTGTGTCTGCAATCGTGGAAGCCTTGAGCTACCTCATAAGATGTCTAGCTGCTCTGCTTAAGAAATCATGGTGGATAGACTATATGAAGAGGCTACCTGGAGAGGAAGTCCTGAGAACACAGGAAGAGAGAGTCCCAGCTGTTCCAGCATCCTAGCTGAGTCTAAATGCAGATGACCCACAACTGAATGCAGCTACATAAATGACCACTGGAAGAATCACCCAACGGAACCCAGTATAGATTGCAGAATTGTCATAAATAAAAAGGTTGTAATTTGAAGCCACAAACTTTTGTTATACAGCAATATATAACTGAAGCATTTATCATCCTTTTAGAGGCAGAAATAATAATAATAACAACAATTATTATTATTATTATTATTTAGTCCAACCCCTTTGTGTCACAGAAGAAAACTGAGAAACAGAGAGGTTAACTATCTTGTTCTGAGTTTCACAGCATCTTCCCCTCCAACACACAGCCTCTCACAAAGTCCTAGTCTCAATTTTCTAGCATAAAAAGTAATGAGAGGAAAAGAATGGAAGAGGAGAATGGAAAAGATCTAGAATAAGAGAGGCAGTCATAAATCTAACAAACCAAAGACACTGGACACAAAGTCTGGCATCTGGTCTTGGGGTAAATGGAGTACTCTCTGCTCTATTATTGCATTGCTTTGTATAGTGTGTGTGTGTGTGTGTGTGTGTGTGTGTGTGTGTGTGTGTGTGTGTTTACCCCCAGACCAAGAAATCTGGGAGATATTTACTGTAGTACATGACTATTAAGGACTGAAAGTCATTTTAACTAACCTCATGTCACTGTCATTACCTCATTTCACACTGTGTTTCTAAGAAAATATTTCTCAAGTCTTACAGGAGCTGATCAGTTTACAGAGTCAGTTGACATCAACAGGCACCCAGTTGACACCCAACCAGGTTGCACAAAGAGACATTTCAAGCTTCTCAAGAGGCTTATTTTTCCCAGATGAGGCTTTTCTCGCAATGCCTAATAATGTCTCTCGGGTTCTTTAACATTGGCCCAGGGCTCGTGCCTTCTGAGGCGTTTTATAAATAAGTAAGTTACCCTATTCTCAAAAGACTCTAGAAGGAAACACTTTAATAAAGCAGACCTAATTTTTCAATCTCACCTTTTGTAACTGGGTATGAATGAGCTATTCTTCATGTTCTTGTAGCTTGACAGGAACAAGAAAGTGTACCAAATCATTAATTCTCTAATTTGCCCACATAACATAAAACCAGCTGGCTTTTAATATTTAATTAAATTAGTGTGCTCCCCGACTGAGTTCTAATATTCCAATTTCAATTTTCAGCACAAAGCTAATATAAAACCGAAGAAACACTGAGTGATGTGGAAAGGAAAAATGTGACCTTGGTAGGATAATGTGAAGGAGTCTACAGATGAAAATAGTTCTTTTTGTTTTTTTTTAAGAAATATTAGATGTCCAAAGTTAACAACCTGACTGAAAACTATTGCATTCTCTTTTAAGAAGTATCATCGTGTAGTAAAAATATGTACATATCTGGGGACAGTTTCTTTTTTC
Organism: Pteropus vampyrus; assembly: GCF_000151845.1. NCBI lineage: Eukaryota > Metazoa > Chordata > Mammalia > Chiroptera > Pteropodidae > Pteropus > Pteropus vampyrus. The sequence continues at coordinate 570,461 of NW_011889222.1, read as the reverse complement.
ACTAATTAATTCCTTCATCCACTCATTCATTTCTTATGCCTATTGCATGCCATGTATTGTACTGGAAGTTCAAATGTGAAGATGAAATGCATTGTCCTTGCCCTGCAGAGGAGCTCATCAACTCTACTTGCTAGAGATCTTGTAGCTAGTTGAGTGTGAGAATGAGAACTTGGACAAGCTTAACCTTTGAGCTTCAGGCCACTGTCTATAGAATGACTACATCAACAACATGTAGCTCACATGATTCCTGTGAGGATTAAATGAGATCATGTCTTGTGAAAGAGCTTAGTACATTGTAGAGCTGCAATAGCATGAGTCTCCATCATGAGGCATCTGTGTGGGTTTTTTGTTGCTGTTTGTCTGCAGTTGTATTTATGGGAGGCAGCAGAAACAGAATCCTTCTATGATTATTTTCCAGTTGGTCACTTCTCACTCACACGTAGTAAAATGGCTTAAGTCTGGCCTCGGGAAATTCAGTCTCAGGGCCCTTTGTCTGCAATTCTCCTTATGAAATATTTTCTGCCTTGAATAGTAAATTGAACATTCAGGGCCGATTTGTTTCTTTTTTTGTTTGTTTAATTAGATTGGGTTATGCTAAACTTAGGTTAAAGGGTTTTCTTAGCTTGTGGTGGTGATTTTATCCCTATATGTGTTTATTGCAGCTGTTGACTTTTTGTTTCTCTCTTTTCTGTTTCTCTATTTTTTTGTTTGTTTCTCTCTATTACATTAAATTGGGATGATTTTCTTGCTTGTTAGGAGCGTTATAGGACACCAGGGCACACAGCTGGCTGGTGCAAGTGATTGGCAAAGATGCCTGAAAAACATTAGTGAGAAAGTGGAAAGGCAGGTTGTGGATTTGACACTACGGTGGGTCTGGCCCCACGAGGCTGCTGTGGAGTAGGCCTGGACCAGCATTCGGAGTTGCACATAATTTCACAGGGTACCCAAACCTCTACATTTTTCCTGCCTTTTCATTTTGGCTTACGGTATGATTATTCATTCAGTTGCCAAGACAGGATTTAGGATGCATCCTTCGTTTCTGCACTCAGTCATCCCTCTCATCCCTGGGTAAACTTCGAGTTTTACCTCAGAAACCACTTGTCTTCCGTTCCCTCTACTATCACTCTACTATCTATTTTCATTCTACTATCAGCACTTCAAGCATGGCCTTCATACGTCACAATTACACTATTTCGACAATATTCTACAGACCTGCCTACCTATAGTATAATGCCCATAGGCTAACACACAACTCCTTAGAATGGAATTTAGCTCTTCTTATTGCCTGGCCTAGGTTATTACTCTCGTTCTCATTATCTACCAGCGAGCAAGAAGTGAGGAGAAAACCAGGAGAGTGCCCTCACAATCTTTTTAATGCCAAGACGCAAGAGTAGTACACATCACTTCGACCATGTACTGACTTTAACTTAGCCTTGTGGCCATTTCAGCAATAATAGAAGCTAAAGACTACACTTCCTTTAAAAATAAAAAACAATATTGAAACAAAAGACATTTATTAAATGTACATTGTGTGTTCAGGACTTTCAGCAGTCACTTCATTTAATAGTCTATTACTAGATATTATCATCAGCACAGTATCTGGGGGTCACTGAGACTTCAAATAGCCAAAATAACCTGACCAAGGTCACAGCCCCTCTGTTATTCAGGCAGAATCTAAATTCAAGTCTGTGCGACACCAAAACTGCTGCTCTTCCTACTACATTATTATTATACTTCCTTATTAACCTAAAAAGTAAAATTTTAAAACATGTACAGGGTTTCCTTCTAAAACTTTTGAATTTTTAAAAATAATTCTTGTTGGAATTAAAGCTTCTGTGATGCCTAACAGAATTTAGTAGAAAACACTATTAGGTGTGGTCTTAGAGTAAATTCAGTCTCTAGACTTCTGAGACGACTTGAAGTAAATAATTTTTACTGTAATGATAAGCAGTATCTATAATCCTTCAATTTGTTCTCACTAAATTTTGACTATGACAATTATTGTTTTTCAAATGTTTCTAGATCTTAGAGAATAGACCTTTTTGTGACAAAATGAACTGAAAGAAAAACACTCCCCCACACTATTAGCACAATAATGGTGATACTGTTATTTTGCTAGGGGCAAAGTCAAAGTCATAATCACAGGAGTTCTACCCTTTCTTCGTCTGATGAGAAAATAAATAGAGACATGGCAAAATGTACTCACTTTTTTAGGAAAACTAATGGGGCGATAAGATGCATTTCTCTCTGATGGGGAGAGGGAACTGGAACAGGAGTACCCAGTTTCACCTGCACTTAGAGAACCGATGCCTTCACTTTTGACACTCCACTTTGAAGGACACGAGATGGGACCAAAAGGGAGGAGCACCTTCCTCCATGCCACAGCAGAGTTTCTCCGAAAAGAAGTGGCATCTTCCAACCGGAAGGCATGAAAGAGGCAGAGAAAGGGGCATATGGAAGATTCTCATATAGTTCAAGAGTTTGACTGAATTAGTATGACCCCCTCTTTCCACACACTATATTGATTTTTTGAGAGCTTCCACAGCTTGATAAAATAACTTTGTATATTTCCATAATATTGAGTTTGATTGAGGAAAGACTGTCATAACAGCAGGTACTCAAAGAAAGGATGGTAGCTGTTCTCCAATCATCTTTCCAGGACTTCAGTAGCCATAGGAGGCTGGAGATCAAGTTTCTGAGTGTAGTCCTTCTAAATTCACCTCACACCCTCCCTCCAGCCCTCCACCACCACTTCTGGTAACAGGGAACTTCCTTCAGGTTAACAAGAAAGAATCTTTTCACACCAGGATGCATATGTGTATGATAAACTAAGTAAAATTTTGAGGACTTACAATTCCTGTTGCCTCTCAGTAAGACTGCCAACAGTTAATTGAATAGAATACACAATCATTAAGCAATATGAGTATTTTCTTGGTAATATTCTACATTAGCTTCTAAAAGGCTTTTACTGATTATGTTTTATTACCTGGTTTGTTAAGCATCTATCATAAAGTGCTGTTAAATTACAATAAATTAGCTTTCCTTCCATAGAAGTGTCACCTGAATGTACTTAGCTGCCTCATCAGTGCCACAAATGTGTAATTATTTATTGTATTAAGCAGTTTTGTTGCTTTTACAAAGTGCTTTTTCATTAGTTTTCCTTGACAAAAAAAAAGTAAAATTATTGTAGTGTCGAGTTCTTGGCTATGGTTGTATACTCACAAAATTTCAAAGTTTTTTAACAGTTTCTTGGCCCTCTGATACTGCTTAGAATTTTACCTTTGATCTAGAGATCAAACACCACAGTGAGAATCTTATTAAAACTATGAAACATCTCCCAAGAAAAGAAACATAAACAGAATTTCCCATAAAGCTTCAGGACTTTCATGGATCCCCGAAAGCTTTTCTGTGGGTGCCCAGGTTAAGGAATTCTGAGTTACAGGATTTTAAAAATTCTCGATAAATTCTATAGACCAATTAATATTCTGATGTCCTACACTTGACTTTGTCATGTTTTTATGCAGTGAAGAAGCAGAGAACAAACATCTATCACCATAATGGCAGAGAAGACAAAGATCATCTCAGTTTGGACTTTGTTGGTTAAAAAATTAATGCTCCATTCCTTTAATCTTTTCAGATCAACCAAGAATATATTGTTCAGCTCCTTCCTAGTTGAATTTTACTTGAAAAAACATTACTTCAGTCATTTTAACTATGTCAGGTCTTAAAGGATTAAGAAAACATGGTCTAGTCTAAAATCATTGAGTGCTTACTTTGCGCTAGACATTGTGCAGTATCTTTCATGCATTATTACATTTAGTTCTTACAACAAGAGTTTGAGAAAGCTACTGTTTTTATCTCCATCTTATGCATAAGGAAGTTGAGAGAAGCGTTGTAACTTGACTGAGGTCACACTGTTAGCAAATGATGGGGCTGGAACTCGATTTTTCTTTTTTCGATCTGGCAGCCAGGCAAAAATCATCATAAACAGGTTTCTTTTATCTGAAGTTCTATGAAGGAGAAACACTTTTATCTGTTTTCAAAGAAACAAATAACCTAAATCAATTTGTATGTGCCCTTGATTTTGTGCAAATTTATTTATAATGAATTGTGAAGGAAGGGGAGATAGTCCTAAATTCAGAAAAATTCAAAGTATTAAATCAAGCGTGTAACATGCAATCCCATTTGTCCAGAAAAAGAAAGGCAAAAGGCAGAACAGTAAATCTTTTCCATAGCAAAATTATCACAAGGCTACGTGAAACCTTCCAAGCTCGACTTTTTTCCTTTGAATGGAAACTGCAAATCACTGGGTTATCATGTGGTATAAGCAGTGAGTCCATTAATCTCTTTTGCTCTTCATTTGCCTTGGATCTGATTTGACTTTGCGACAATACATCGCTTTGATCACCCTGTGCCCTCCTTGATATGGAGTCTCCAGAGAAAGCTACAAACGGACAGAGAAAGAAGACTGATGGCTCAATTCTAACAGGATCTCAGGATGAGGAATGGTAATGTTTTGGAAGCATCTTCAACATAATTGTGGTACCCAAGAGAATTTTCAAGATATAAACTAGCAGTAAAATACTTGTAGAAAAGAAGTAAATAGTGAAGTAGAAACTAAAATGACTTATTATAACCACTCCAATTCAGTATAAAGTTTTGCTCCTAAGGATATAATACTCAGATACCTGCTGAGCATATAAATATGCATTTAAATATGCACCACAGTGGTTAATCGAGTTGAAATTCAAGGGTGGAGAGTTTTACATGAGAGGCTGAGGTCTAGAACAGTTGAATTACTTGAAGTCTCACTGAAAATTGGTGTTGGTCAGGCTTCTTTCAATGCCTGTCCTCTATACTTTGTTTCTTCTATAGTCTACTCTAGACCAGGGGTTGACAAACTTTTTCTTAAAAGGTCGTATAGCAAATATTTTAAGCTTTGCAGGAGATTCTCTGTAGCAACTATTCGACACTGTGATTGAAGCATAGAAGGAGCCATAGACAATAAAAATGAATGGCCATGTGTTCCAATAAGAAAACATTCTGCTGGCTAGATTTTTCCAGCAGATAAATTAACAATCCCTGCTTTAGACTACAAATTCCATCTCTGCAGTTTATTAATTATAGGCTTTGATTTAGTCGTTTAGTCTCTCTCAACTTCAGTTTCTTCCCCTAATGAAACGCACTGTTCTCCCAACAGTAGAAACAATTTTTCTCAGATAAGCCTGTGGAACATGGTTTCTATAGAATATTGTTGGGGGAAATACCATTCTTTAGGTTTATAAAAATCATATATAAATGTGTGTATGTGTATAATTTATTAAATAGCCAGTATATGGTAGATACTATATTAAATACTTTACACATGCTGTCAAATTTCATCCTCATAACTCAGTCTTCAATGTAGATTCTGGGTGATTCAGAGACATTAGAGAACTGTCCAAAGGGGTAAAACCCATGAGTGGTAAAACTGCAATCAGTTGCTTATAGAAGCTTCACTCATGCCACTGCAATATGCTATCTTTCCACTGTCTCTTTTATTTCATAATTTTATTTTATTTTATTTTACTTTATTTTGCAAAGTAGCTCTTAAGAGCTACTCTCTTAATAAAGTTTTAAGTGTACAGTGTGTTACTGTTGACTACAGGCACAGTGCTGTACAACAGGTCTCTAGAGCATCTTCATCTTGCTTAATTGAGACTTTATGCCTGTTGATTAGTAACACCCCATTTGTCTCTTCTCCCAGCCCTGGTAAACCATCAGTCCACTCTTTACTTCTATGAATTTGACTATTTTAGATACCTCCTTAAGTGGAATCATGCAATACTTGTCTTTGTGTAAGTGGCTTATTTCATTTAGTATATTGTCTCTTGATAAGGACATACTAGAGATCTTGAAGAGTCGTGAGGGTAGGAAGTGTTCCTTACATAAAATACAAGTCATTTTTTATATGTGGGGGACAGCCATCTGTCTAGACTCAAACATTTATTGAGCCATGTTTTACGAGAAGGTGAAGTAACAGCACTAAAGGTTAAGATTAGGATATTCCCATGTTCCATTTCCTCTTCCTTTTTTATTTTTAGCTCCAATGATTGGTAAGAGGAATCTGGTCTTTTTGCCCTTTCAGGGAAAAGTAAGGGCTATCTCCTCTCTGATCTCTCAAAGGCAGCCTGGCACAGGCTACTGTCAGCCCTTCATATCTGTGGGTTCCACATCTGTGAATTCAACCAATCATGGATCAAGAGGTTTTTTTCCTCCCCCCAAAATATTATATTGTTGCAGATGTGTACTATGTAGTTAGGCCTGCAATGTTTGTGTTTGAACTGAACATATATATACTTTTTTTTCTTGTCATTATTCTCTAAGTTATATAGTATAACAACTATTTATACAGCATTTATATTGTATTAGATATTATAAGTAATCTAGAGATGATTAAAGTATATGAGAGGGTGTGCATAAGTTATATGCAAATACTATGATATTTTATATATAAGACTTTAGCATCCACAGATTTTGGTATCCACGGAGGATCCTGGAACCAATCCCCCACCAATACTGCAGGACAACAGTATTTACCAAATATAGACTAAATAACATAAGACTACTCAGCTCCAGTAATTAAGGCAAATTTATACTTTGCTGCAACCTTGTTTCTTTAACCCTTGGAGTAGTGGTTAAACTTCAGTTTTACTTTTTCCTGAAATACAATGATAAGATCCCATCTTCAAGCTTGAGATATATAATAAACATAGGCACACAATAAAGGAAGTACAAAGTTCAAATATAGCATTAGATCTAAATTGTATTCTATATATTTTATCAAATCTCTGCATTAAGAGTATTGAGAAATTCTCTCAGATTAACAAAAACGATACTTCTTTTAACATTTGACCACAGGCTTTGGGCATGTGATCCCTTGTCAGGGAATGTCAAGTAGCCTGAAGACTCATTTAGGTCTTTTACATTGAAAACAAATAATCAAAACAAAACAAGCAAACAAACAAAAAACCCTCTACCTCCACCTATCTTTTTCATATTCTTTAATCATTGGCTTCCACCCTCATATTCCACTGAAACTTCTACCATTAAGTTTACCAGTGACCTTTATTCAATCAAGTCCAATGAACATTTTTTAGTTCTTAACCCACTTGACCTTTCTGGGTGATCCTTTTTTAGAAACCCACTTCTCCCTTTGATTACCTGAGAGCACTTGTTCTTCTTATTTCATGAGTCAAAACCCAAATGCCTACAGGGACCAAGTTCATGATGTAAATGAGTAAAGTGGCCTCATGTTATGCCCTTTCACCACTGATACATTTTTCACATGTATGAAACATGTAAGGATATTTGTATCTCCTGCAGCTAACACAGTCTTGCCCATTGTTCTCAAAACTCATGACCCGTGTGTCCTCTCTTTCATTTTTCCACTTTTGATGGATAGAAGAAAGGTTTCACTTTCCTCTTACCTATAGTGTGAGAAAAACAACTATCACCTAGATAACCCTTGGGGTCAAGTCAACAGGTTACAGTGGAGACTCACAAACCAGATCCCACATACCTTACCTAAAGAGGAAATTTCTCTTCAGCTCCAGGTTATCATTCCCAAGTCTTCTTATTGGCAATAGATGCTGGAAAACCAAGTTTTACATAAATCTCTGAATTTTTAAATTTTGGCGACACTGTAGGTAAAATTCCATACCTCTAAGTGCGAAGATTGGGTTGCTAGTTTGCCATTTTTGTGGTCAGAACCATACTGTTTTTTTCGCTGACTCTTTTTCCATCAGTATTTCTTCTGGTTGCTTCCTCCTTGAGCAGCTATATTCTCATTCCGAATGCTTCCCTTGAGAAAGTCCATCTCTTTTGCCACATCTTCAACCTATAACACTTTGTTATGACTTTATTCTCACACATTATATTTCTCCTTGTCATTTATTAAGTTGTCTTATCTGCCTCATGTGCTAGTAAGTATATTATGGGTTGTGATTGATTCTTATTCTAATGTGCACTGTAAGAAGCAACTAGATCTATTACTTTGCATATGAAAGTCTTGTAAATATACCTTGATTCATTAGTATTAGATTCTTAATCTCTGTAAGGAAAATACTAAAAATGCTGCTATGACCAAGAATACCAGGATTATTCAGGTACCCCACTCTGTATATATCCATTTGTGTAAGACAGTGGTTCCTTCCTCAAATTCCTACAAAATCTATACAGTGCCAGAAGCAGCTTTGTTCTCTAGAATAGTACTTTTGCTAAAGGCAACAGTATTTTGTGAAAAGATAAAACTGGGCTCCGTGGTCAAATAAGTATGAAAAATTCTGGATTAAACAATGTTTAACCGACTTCTTTATTGAGGCACTTCTCAGTTTTTATTGTGCTAAAATGTACTGTGACTGTCCAAAGGAGCAACAAAGTGGTTTTCAAAAACTTGACTCTAGTCTATGGCCATGCTACTCTGAACAAACCTGATACCATCTGATCTCAGAAGCTAAGCAGGGTCAGGTCTGGTTAGTACTTCGATGGGAGACCACCCAGGAAGACCAGGTGCCGCAGGCATAAAAAATAAAAAAATAAGGGATTGTAAACAGACAAGGTCCTTGCAATCTATGAGATCAACCAAGGGTTGCCTCGCCTAAAAATAAAAATAAAAATTTTGACTCTGGAACTATTTTGTGAGGATCATTATTAAGATCTCATGGGACTGGAACACAGTTTGGCTTAAAGTCTAAATGCTTGGAATGTGAGGTCTTTCATGATCTGTTCCCCATCTACATTTTCAGTATTGTTTCCTATTAAACAAACCCTCTATCTATTCCAGAATACATGCTATTTTTTGTTTCCCAAACATATGCCTTCGTACTTCAGCACATTTTCTCTTAAAATTTCCATGGCCTGAAATATCATTTAACCTTCACTAAACCTGGTTAAGAGTTATCTCTCCTTCAAAATCCACTTAAATACATACAATTCTAAGAACTCTTCAAAAACCTCTCCTGCACTTGTTGGCCTGCCTCTCTTTCCTCTAAGCATAGCTAATTGTCCTTATCAAGCTTTTGATACTTAAGATAGCCTATGTTAACTGTATTTTATATTTGCAAGTATCTCCTCTCTCTCCTTTAGGTTATTATCTTCTTAAGAGCTCTGTTTTTTTACTCAGTGCCTTCTTCATAGGAGAAACTCAATCAGTCATTTTCAGGATATAAAATGAAATCCAGTAATTCCCGCTTATCTACAGGGAATACAACCCAAGACACTCAGTGACTGCCTGAAACCACTAGTACTGAATCCTGTATATACTATGTTTACTCCTATACATACATACCTCCAATAAAGTTTAATTTATAAATTAGGCAAAGTAAAAGATAAACAACAATAACTAATTATAAAATAGAACAATTATAATAATATACTATAATAAAAATTATATGAATGTTGTCTCTCTCTTTCTTATCCTCTCCCTCAAAATATCTGAGTATTGTACTTCCCCATTTTTTCTTTTTGTGATAATGTGAGACGACGCCTACGTGATGAGATGAAGCGAGAGGAATGATGCAGGCAATAAATCATATTGTCAGGCTACTATGAGAGTTACTTGAACACAAACTCTGACATACTGCAACAGTTGATATGATAACTAAGATGGACTACTAAGTGATTAACAGGAAGGGACTGTCTACTGTGTGGATACGCTGGACAAAGAGATGATCCTCGTCCCTAGAGAGATGGAGCAGGACCTATGAGATTTCATCATGCTACTCAGTACAGCATGCAATTCAAAATTTACAGAGAGATGACTGTAAAATAATCTGGTGACCTAAAATGCATGTGACCAAAAATTCTGAGACATGAAGAGTAGTAGGAGACTGTCAGAGTAACTGAACTTTTAGTACGGCACAATTTTCCCAGCAACGATTCGTACGAGAGAACTTTTTGTCTCCTACAGAAACAGTGAAGACCTGGAATTAAGACTTTCATAACAGCGAAGATAGAAAAAGAACTCTTACAAGGGGAAAGAAAATACCTTACTGAAAGGGCAGGAAGTACTCTCAGGAAGAAAATGTATGTCCAGACATCTTAATCACAACCTCAACAATCTTTGAGGAGTCAAAGAGTTTAATACAGGGGAGAATCACAAGATTAACTTGCTGCAGTGCAGCCTGATTCTTAGCAGGACTTAGTAAGATTTGTTTTAAATATAGTCAAAGCTGCGAGAGTATCTTCTGGGGTTTTGAAAAGGCCAGACAAAGAATGTTTGAAAGAGCTCTCCTACTTAGAAAAAGTTTCCCTCTACCTGCAAAATTCGAGGGTCTCTGCAAAATGAAATACCTGGGAGCTATGACAGAGGAATAGTAATGGAAGAGGCCAAAGTGTAGATCATCAAGACTCTGTAAAAGAGAATCAGCCAGGGAAGGATCACTGGGTCAGGGATGACGAAGGGCTTTGGGAGAGGTGTTAACCTAGGAACAAACAGAAGACCATCTGGAACCAAACGTTTTAAGCAAAGCCCTTATTGTTTTGCTCATGGCTGTTATATCCTGAGGAAAGAAAGTAACACTAGAATGCAGCACTCTATTTCCCAATAAAGTAAATGTGGCAGAATCTAAAAATTTATTTTGCTTACAGTTTGATATCCTGGCCTGTTAATTTCTCAGAAAGAAGAAAAAAGAATTCGAAAGTGAGAAATATTTACTTACGTGGGAATAAATATGCATGAAAATGCTAAACGAAAGTGCAAAAGCAGTATTTATGCCCATTTGCATGAATTTTAAAACAATATGAATCAAGAAAGCTCTAACATTATCATTTTGACTAAAATGGGACAGAGTATAAAGTAATATATACATTTAAAATTTATTCTATGTATGAATAGATGCACATTTTGTGGATGAGTTTCTTTGTGAATTAATTGACTATTTTTTTCTTACAAACCTAATAAAAAACAGTTTGAGATCATCAAAATTAAGAGATCAAGCTAGTGCATAACAAAATGAAACATTCTAATCTATGTATGTAAATGAGGTAACAGCAACACTCAGCATCTGTTAAACTCACAGTATATAATATGCATTGTTTGAGGTTTGAAATACAAGCATGAGTATTATGAAGGGGAATATACCTGCCTGAGAGAACCCTATGTGACATTTTTCATTTTATATTTACACTCAGCTATATGTGTAAATAAGCAGGTATTTTAATATCTCTACCAAATGAAAAAATATATTGCACTAGTTTGAGTTCTGATGCACATGGTTTATATATATAGTTTAATTTTGAAGAAGAAAATGATGGAAGGCCTGCAGATTATCTAAGTTATACCTAGAGAAATGAGAAATTATCACCTTATCCACCTTCTCAGTTGAAGAGAAATCCATCTGGAAATGCATCCATTTTTATATCAACAGAAAACACACCATTGCCTGCTAAATAGTTACATAGTGTAAAATGTAGATTATCTCTAATCAACAAAAAGAAATGCATTGCCTTTCAAAGTCTGGGAATGTTATCTTGTGATTTTGTCACAAATGATTTCTATTTAATTGTTCCGTTTTAAGGATTATTTATCTTGTTTTCTCCTCTTTGATTGCTTTCCTCTAGTGCCTTATAAATTGGACCCAATATTAGCAACATCACTAATTTCCCCTCAAGATCATCTGAGCTTTCAAGCTGAAACATTGCATTCAGTTTTATTTTTCATAAAATTGAAATGGTTTTAGATGGCTAATTTTTATCATCTTTAATTTAAGCCTCAAAGGTAGCCAATTTTTTTTACAAATAAGTAATCGCCTGAACTGAAAATTTTAACTGCAATATTTCAAAGAGAAGATAATGCTGAAATGGTGTTGGTTATAATCATTAAACCCTTTGTTCAACCAAAAATAGACTCTTTAGCTAAAGGCCACTAAAGTTCATGAAGTATATAACAAATCATGTTTCAACTTATTGAACACAGATTATTTTTCTTTTTCTGTGGTTAGTATTTGTCATGTATATACATAAATAGAGAACTAGATTCTGAATAAATTAAGCATAGCGATAATTTGCAGCAGCTCTGATAAATTATATATGTATATGCACTGTGATTACATGAAATGAGAGGGCCATCACACATAAGGCTGATAAATTGCTCTAAGTCCAAAAAGAGTTTGATTTGCAGACCAGCTCTCTTTTCTTTCTCACTCAGGCAAAAACGTTAACTATTTAACTAAAAAACCTTTATCTAATATTTCAAATGAATTTAAAAATATTACCAATGCTAGGTGATGTTCAATTATTAGGATTAAACACAAGATAACAAATATTATTCAAAAGACAGAACTGAAAAATAAGATGTATTACACATTTCATTGAGAGGAAGGGGACTTCCCTAGCTGAAGTGGAGAGGAAATAACACGACATAAGGGTGATAAAATTGGAACAGAAAGCTATGGCTACTTTGCAGAGGTATAAGGATGAGGCATTTAATCTATAAACAGTGGGGAGCTGCCTTTGTCAGTTTGAAGTGCTATCACAAAGTACCATAGACTGGGAGGCATATAAACAAGAGAAACTTATTTCTCACAGTTCTGGAGGCTGGAAGTCTGAGAGCAGAGTGCCAGCATCATTGGAGTCTGGTGAGAACCCTCTTTTTCCATCTTCTTGTTGTACCCTCACATGGCAGGGAGCAGAGAGAAGAAGCAAGCTGTTGCATGACTTTTGAAAGGACATCATTCTCGTTCATGAGGGTTTCATCCTCATGCCCTCATCTAATCCTAATTACCTCCCAGGGCTCCATTTCCTAATACCATCACATCTGGGGTGGGGTTTCAATATATAAATTTGGGGGAGGGGGACACAAATATTTAGTCCATAGCTAGCCACTGTGGATTTTGCATAGAGGCTTGTATGATGTAGATAGCATTTTCCAAAGAGTGATCTGGCAGCTATTGGCAGAAGAGACTGTACGGAGAAAGGTCTGAATAATTTGAAGATTAGCTACAGTGGTTCAAGAGTAAAATAGAAGCTGCTGAACGCAGGTATTGATTGGCAGTAGTAATGGCTAGGAAAGACTATTTTGAGAGAGATTGTGGAAGAAACAGAAACAAGACTTACAATCTAAAACGTGAATGCTTGAGATGATTCTAGAATTAACAACTGGGGAAGTGGATTTGGGAACAAGAAAGGCTATTTCTGCATATCAGTTGAGATCTTCTAAATTATACTCCAGTAATAAAGTCCCCAAATCTCTTGTGCTTAAAACACCAAAGTTGTTGTTGTCATTTGTATTTCCTGCTCACACTGCATGCCCACGGTGATCAGCTGGGTCTTTGCTGCTTATTATCAGCCTCACTCAGGGACATGCAGACTTGCTGATAACTACTACAGAAGGAGAAGAGAAGAAAGCACACATTGTCCCTTAAAGCTTCTGTATGGAAGGGACACATGAAACATCCTGTCACATTTCATTGTTAAAATAAGTCACTGGCTCTGCCTGACTTCAAGGGATGGATACTGGAGATTAGTACAATCTTCCACTTTCTCTTTGCATAATAGGCCTTGGCATTTGATGTGTAAGAACATTTTTTTCTAGACTATGTTCTACAAAACATGAAAAGCAAAGTTATTGCCTTCTTTTCTTGAATGACAAATATGGACCAATGTAGAAGGAAATAGAAATGTAATTAAATAATAATTTCTCTATTATTATGTACAATTGTTTTTACAAATATCTAATGTCCAAAATATTTGGTTTGCCACTTAATAGAGCTTTCTACAAATTAGTTTCTTATGGCTGTTACAGCAAATTTCCACAAACCTGGTGACTTAAAACAACATTTATTCTCTTATAGTTCTGAAGCTCAAAGTTAAAAAATGTTTCGGGAAGTGGGGCAAATTTAAGGAAGCAGGAGAGCCTCACCCCCTTGGGAGGCTGTAGAGGAGAATAGGTTACTTGCCTCTACCAGCTTTTGGTAGCTTCTAGCATTCTTTGCATCTTGGTTGAATCACTCCTGGCCCAACCCCACAGTCACATTTTCTTCTCCTTTTCTGTGTTAATTCTCCCTCTGCCTCACTGTTATAAGGTAATGGGTAAAGAAACAGTGCTCAGAAAAATGATGTTATTTTTACTAATTGCAGAGCAAGCTCTAGAACTCAAGTTCTAGTGTTGGTCAGAAATGAAGTCTGGGCTGGAAAGGTACAGAAATCCAGTCTCATTTCTCATGCAAAAGACCCTCGTGCTACCTGGTCTGGTTTTCCATGCAACTCAAGTGCACAGTCTTACACTCAGAGTTTGAATCCAAACAAAACCCAAGAAAAATGTTCAAGGAGGCTTTTCCAAAGGATAGTTATAGCAGCCTAGTCATATGCCACAGAAACCATTTAGCAGATTGTTCCAAATTTATTAAATATTTTTAAGAAAATAGCAATTCGATAAATGTATATATTTAAGAAAAAATTTTATTTAATAATACTGAATTTTTGGCATTATGTTACATTCCCAATAACTTCTTTTTGGTCATTTTCGAATTAAAGGTTTGAACTTTCCCAATTAAATTGTGGATATAAAAATAACTCTATGCATAAATAGCAAATAATAGAGAGCGGGTGACAGCTTTAACATAAGGTGGACATTTATAAGCACTTATTGACCTTCCACTTACACACACACATACCACACACATAATCTCCGCCTCATTCCCTACTCTATTTATTGTGCAATATATTTTCTGCATCGATTATTATGTACTAATGGGCTGTGTAATGTCCTTTCCAGATTTCATTGTAGATATTTTATAAAAATGAATAGATTCAATTATAGAAAAAAAATTAAGTCCTTGCCTACTGCTGTTAATTTTCACTGTAAGTAGTTAAGAATATACAATTTGCACTCCTTGGTTTGCATCTAAACTGTGTGTGAGACCTGACTCCCATTGGTATTTCTACATTACTTTTGTATTATAGGAAGGCTAGGATATGAATTTCTGAGCTTGTGTTGCACACATTCCATTCAAACACATTAATAAGCATTTGCCATACTCAGATGTTACAGTTGGAGAAAGGAAGTTTTATCACTTATTCATCTATTCCACAAACATGTATTGCTTGCCTACTACATACTAGGCATTGTTTGGGGCACTGATAATGCATCAATGGTGGAAAAAAAAAAAATAAGATAAATATCCCTGCTGTGACGAAGCATCCATTCTAATTGGAGAAGATAGACAAAAATAAGCAAACAAGTAAAATATAAAATGTGTCAGATGGTGATACATACTAAAGAAGAAACTAAGGTACAGAAAGAACTAAGGAGCTCCAAGGGTAGATAAGCTGTCACAATTTTAAATAAGTTGATAACCTTTCTAAGATGATATCATTTCTGGATAGACCCAAGAAAAATGAGGAAGCAAGCCATGCAAATACCGCGGGAGCATGGCAGGCAGAGGGAACAATAAGAGCAAAGGCCCTGAGGCAAAAATGTGCATGGTATCCTAAGGCTAACCCAGAGGCAGTGTGCCAGGAGTAGATGGAGCAAAAGGAAGAGTAATTGTAGATAAGGGCAGAGAGGTAATGGTGGAAATTATGTAGGATCTTGTAGGTTACTCTTAGGACTTTGGTCTTTACTCTGAGTAAAATACAACTACGTGATTTGACTTACATTCATTTGAAATTTGATGTAAATTCGGTGATGCTCCAGGCAGCTAGCTGTCTTCTGCATGGTGATTTTGTTATCCAGGCTGCCTCTATTTGTGGTTTTATTATTTCAACACTCAGCTGACATATTCACTGACAAGGGGTAAGTCGACTGGAAGGTCCACAGGGGACTTTTGCTTCTACTCACACTCTATTGCCAAGAATTAGTCAGAAGCCCCAGGAAATATAGTCCCCCCAGGAGGGAAGGAAAACTGATTTCAATGAGCAATAGTAATTTCTACTACTGTGGGCAAATGTAGAAGCAGCAAAGCCAGGGTAAGAAAAGAAAGGAGATGAGAACTGCTGGAATTATGTTGGTAGCAGGAATCAGATTCTGGATTATTTTGAAGGTAAAATGGTAGGATATGCTGATGAATTGAATGAGGGATTTTAGAGAGGAGGTAAATTGGAAAGATGGAGTTGCCATTTACTGATTAGGGACTTCAGAAGTAACGTGTTCAAGGGAGAATAGCAAGAGTTTGGTTTTGAAACACTAAATTTTTTTGTGAGACATCCAAATTCAGATGTTGAGCACACAGTTGGGTATATGTGTCTGAAGTTCAGGAGAGAAATAAATTTAGTAATCATCAACGTAGTGATAGTACTTACAGTCATGTGACATAAGAGAGATACCTAAAGAGTAGGTGTGGATAGAGAAAAGGTCCAAGGACTGAGCTCTGGGGAAATCCAGTGTTTATAAGTGTGGCAAATGAGTAAGACGATCAAAGAAGCTTGAAAAGGAGCCTCTACGAATTAGGAGAAAAATCAACAGTGTGTCATGTTCCAGAAACTATGTGACAAAAATGTTACAAGGAGAGAGTTATCAACACTGTGACATCTTGCTAATAGAGCAAGTTAGATAAGGATTAATAATTGGTCATTGGATTTAGCAGCATGGAGGTCATTGTTACCCTTGACAGAACCCGTTTCGTGCAATGGCACAGATGAAAGCCAACTGGAGTTCTTCGAGAGCAGTAAAATGGAGTGGTAGCTAGAGCGGGATGTGGGAGAAATTCAGCATGGCTGTTCGCAGATGAGAATGATGACAGAGAAAGAACAGAGGACTTGCACTGGAGGGGCAGGGGAAAACCCCTGGGTGATCTCGGGTGGATTAGAAGGAATAGGATCCAACGCATTGGTGAGGGAGTTCACAGCTGAGGGGAGCATAGCAGTTTCATGTATTGAAGTGGAAAGAAGTCGAAAGGTATGGCACAAGTGCAGGTAGGTGGCATGGTGCGCTGGTGGGAACATGAGGGACAAACTTCTTGCTTCTATTTTCTCAGGGAAATAAGAATCAAAGTCATAACTAGAAGGAGAACAAAGGAGGTCTGAGCAGAGAAAAGACATGAACTCGTCACCTAGAATGTAGATGGGTGGATGGACACAATATATGACTTCCGGGCTGCCCTGAGGGACCATTTAAAGCCACACACTTAAAGTTAGAGCGATCGGCATGTTCGTGTGTTTTTCTTAAGTTATGATCAGCTGAGCAGGTATAGGGGCCAATGTGAAACACAAAGAGAATTAGATTTCAAGAAGTCTCATTTTCAATGATCATGATCTTGCCATTGGTGTTCTGGATTATTTTAAGTGACTCCTTTCCCTTATATGCTCTTTCGGTGAGCAGATTCTGCCTCCTACATTCTAGTTGAAATTTACTTGTTCTCACTCTTTTGGTTCCAAGCCCATTACCTATAACTGGTTCCCCTTTAGCATCTGCCTCCTTTGCCAAGAGCTTATCATATTTATACTTGACCTCTGAAGACCATAGTTACAATTTTTCTCAAGTGCAAGCTCAGCAACCCCTGGGCCAGCCTCCCATATCTCCACCTCTCCCACTTTCCTGCAGCCCCTAATCTGGATCATACCTCGATTCAGGGAGTTCAGAATACAGATTTGTGCAGAGTCCTACTGCAGACATTGCTCTCTGATGAAATGGGAATGAACTGAATACCACTAAAGGAAGAAGCCAGAGGTTTCAGGACCCCATCTTACCATTCTGCTTTCTGTAAGATCTCATTTTACTTCATCTGTCTTTCTGCTTCATCCAGAAGCCAATTCGGAGACAGTTTGGACTGTGAGTGACATGGTGGGGGACAGACTGCATCTTCATGTCTGTGCTCCTTACCTCAAATTGACCAGTTCCTTCACAGTCCAGATGGTTTAACACTGCTGTAGAGACCTAGTCAACATGCTGATTTTACTATCCCGAGTAACTTGCTCCTGGGGAAATTTGAGAAATTGTTGTCTAAACAAATAGGAGGTCAGCTTATTTAGTTTAAAAAAAAAAAGTCTCTCTACAGAAACATTTGGGCAGGTTTCAATTTAAGCAAAAAGCATTTTATTCACTTCATTTTAATGGTCTCTGTTGAATAAGCATGAAAAATGGTTTTCATTAGTCCTCCTTCCACATTATACCTGACAAGCAGGAGGAAAACATGAATTTTTCCTGTACTTAACAAATATTCTGTAGTGATATGAAACAGCAGGAGAGATGCAAAAGGAATAGTAATTTTGTAAAATAAAAAGGTCTGAGTCAAAACAAATCATTTATTCCCAGGAAGGAGCAAGAATATGCTAGCACATGATAAAAATAAACTGACGAAATTTCTAATACTGGAGATTATGATTAGACAATTTATAATCGGTCTGAAAATGAGGTGGGGAGAAATGCTTCATTTTCATTATTTGCTTCAACCTTATTTATTTTCTCATGCCCCATTCATTCAGCAGGAGACCCCCAACAGTCTCTCCATAGGTAGAACTTTCTGCCTCATGCTCTGGCTAATGCTTGCTACCACACAAATAGCTTATTTCACAAACTACTTTGCTTGCTGGGTCTAGGATTTTAACACTAATGTGATTTTCCTTTCTTTTTAATGCTCTGAGATTAATTGTACTTGTGAAATATCTAGTTTTGAAATGTAAATGCCTTTGACATTTTACTTTAATTCCAATTTGGATGGTAATATAAGGGTTTAATTAACAATAAAGATGAATCAACCTATAAAATGAATACATAAACAGAGAGCAGCAATTTACAAAAATAAAAGAAAATTTTTCTAATGCATTCTCTATAAAGTCTTATTGGAACGAGAAAGTAGTGTGTGTTTCTGTACTTTATCACACAATTAAGAACAGAAAAGACCCAGCTTGAAATGTTGCCTATTTAAATAGCATTTTAGACCAGTTAGTGGTTATGAATACCAGGAATAATAAATAGTGAAAAAATGGCTATTTTGAAGAAAGGGTGACTAAAGCAAATGAAGCCAACAGCAAATCATAACAGACTAGATATATTAGAACTTAGCTTTTAGTTAAAATTGTTAAATTAACCCTTCTGAAGAGTCATGCTGCACAGGAATGTAGTCATGTCCTGAGGCTCGAAGGCCTGCCTGTAAAGCAAGTTTAGAAGGTGTACTCTGCTTAAGATAACAGAAGCATGTAGCCTGTTAAGCATGAAATGCATAGCTCTGTTCTCTTCTTTCTGCTCATAAGATAATGTCACTGACTCACAACCTCATGATGTCTTACAGACCTCTCCTTCTGTTCATGACCACGGGGCCATAGTCACATAAACCTGAACAGGATGCACCGGAAACTGAATAAATCAGATTGCTGAAGCTTGCATAAGAACTGACCAATCGACACAGCCCATGACCCTGAACTCCCTACTCAGTGATTACTTATGATTTTTTCTCTATAAAACCCCTTGTCTGTAAACCCTCAAGGAATTTGGGTTTTTCCAGGGCAAGCTGCCCGTTCTTCACTGTGTAGCGCTATACAATAAACGCCACTTTCATTTTACCCTAGTGTCAGCATAATTGGCTATCTGTGTGACTGGGTGGACAAACTCTGTCAGTTATACAAATAAGCAGTAAAAGTCTAAAATGAATACCTCCCTCAAGTTTGCACATGCAAAAACGAGTAACTCAGTAAAGTATAACAGAATTTGTATTGCACTCTAACTAGGAACCCTAGAAAGTGCTATTTTACTTGTCTTTCTCATGTATCCTCATACATCTCTGTGAGAAGGATCCTATTATCCTTCCTAGTTTACTATCGAAGAGACTAAAGTTCATAGAGAAGCAACTTGCCCAAGATCACATAGCTAGTAAGTGGCCTGGGCAGGACTTACATTCAAGACAGTCTGACTCCAGACTTATTTTATACAAAGATCATTCCTTAGAATTTATTTTTTCTTTATATAAAAATCCTCTTAAAATATATAGAATTGTATAAAGTCTGATAATGAACCTGAATATCCATTAAAAGTCAGCTTTATGTTGGCACAATTTGTGCACAGTTTGATTTTCTCTGAGGTTGCAGTATCACTCCTTGACTTACTTGTACTACTCTTAGAAGCTCTCAGGAAAGCAGCAGAGATGGTTACTAACCTACTCTGAAGACTGCAATCTCCTTACTGAAAAAGCTGGAGAATCTACTCTGAGACTCAGTCATACCAAGTGCATGTCACTGTGGAAATGTGCATTCTCTAATTCATTGGAGATGATCTGACAGATTATATTCCCTTAGGTTGCTTGGTAAAGAGGAACGGAGTAATATTTTTAGCTAACATAGGTCAAATTGCATTTTTCTTTGTGTAAACTGACATGTTAAAAAAAAGATTCAGTCTTTTTCCTTAAGAAAGCAGGAAATGAAGAAGAGCTTTTAAAGAAACGTGGACCATAAATAGGGAAAACAAAGTAGATAATAAGTTATGATGTAGTCCTAAGCTCTCATATTACTATAGCACTTGATAGTCTATGCAGTGCTTTCAGATACAATTTATTTATTTTGATAATGATCCCTGGAGTTGTGTAGGGCAGATAGCATCATGCTCATCTAATAGAAGAGACAGGCCCAAGAAGGTCAAGTTGCTAGTCCAAAGTTATATGGCTTTTAAGTGATAATATTGGGCTCCAACTCAGGTCTTTTAACTCTGTCGAGATTTAATATTGATAAAATGTTTATTATCTGGAAAAATTGATGAACAATTATTTCATTAAACAGAAAGATCTTCTGGGTTTTTCCTGAAGATTAAAGCTTCTTACTGCATAACTACCTATGCCACAACGTTTCATAGTACGAAATTCCAACGAAGGACATCATCATCACCTTCATTCCCAGAATCACAGCCAATATCAATTAGAGTCTATAATAGGTTCCTCTGTGTCAGACATTGTCAAATATTAGTTTTTTCAGTCATCGTAAAAACCTTAAGGAGATAGGCATCATTATTTCCTTCCCTCCAGAAGAGGCTTAGAGAGGTAATTACGCTAACAATGCTATTAAGTAAATATATCAGTCAGGCCACTCTGTGGTTAAAAACAAAAAATAAAGACAAACAATAAACTTTCCATTAAAATTTGCAGAGGTTAATTTTTTACTCGTTGGCTACAGGTCTGGTGTGGCTCTGCTCCCTGTGCTACGGATTCCGGAGTCCATTCTGTTAAAGCAGCCCTCGCTGGGACATTGCTGATTCATGGCAGAGACTGGGATGGACCACATGGTTTTGCTGAGAAACTCACATCTCTTCCTCTGAAGCAAGCCGTATGAGCAAGTCTGACATCAATAGAGTGGGGATGTATAAACCCCTCATGGAGAGGAACCACAGAGAAGCACCATACAGTCTGTATAATGTGGGTTACAAATATTTACTTCTTCCTCTACTGAAGTCAACTCCAAAGTTTTATCTTAACATGAGATCAGGTTAGACATCTAGGATTTTGTGATAGTCTCTATAGCAGACTGACTTGGGTACAGCTCCTGTGGTGGTTGAGAGCAATCAATCTATAAAGAAAGAAAATTAAATTAGATAAGTCTGTGTGTTCACTTGAGCATGCACACACACACACACACACACACACATCAGTGGTATGTGGGAGAAGCTTATATCTCCTTAAGGCAGTCAATGGTTATATTTTCAGGAATTTTGCCAGTGTCACATTGGTAGCTTAAAATTTGCCATGGCTCGAGTTTTTATACCACAGAAATGGGCAAATGCTATAACATGGGCTTTTTTCCCTAGAGAGACAATTATTACACACTTACCAAGACATCACTGCACACTCAGTATATATTGGTGGCATAGGAACAGCATGATGGCAATAAATTCTCCTGTTGGAAAGAAAACAAACGGAAAGTGCACAGCAGTCATTGGCCCATAAGAATTCTGGAATGACATTGGGCATTTGTTGTAAGAGTCCTCTACCCTAGAGGCGGGGAACATCCTTCATTAATTCTGTTTCTGTTCCCCGGAAGTAGCTGTTCTCCAAGTTTTTAGTGACTTGGCTCTGCCCTCTGGGAAAACCTTTGTTTTCTTTTTCTTCTTTGGCTACATTAAAAAAAAACACCTTGGAAACTGCCCCCTTGGAGGTTGTAAGCTATTGCAACCGGTTTCTTGCCCTCAGAAGACTGGCTCTGTATCTGTTTTAATTCCAGTCAGTTCCTGTGCCAGTAGCCACACCTCCAGTTCTTTGTTATATATGCCCCTCTTTATTGCTAATAATTTCGGCTTATCAGGAATTTACTCTGAGCCATGTTTAACATTTGAAAGGATTTTCTAGACGCCAGCTGAATTGATTCAGATTTCAACAAAGAGGATGGCAGCCACATCCTTCATCTGGTTTTTCCCAAGAACTTGAATTTTAGTCAGTCTTTGTAGCTCAAAGCTTTTCTCAGTTTTATCATTTTGGGTTTTTAACACTACAAATCCCAGAATTTCTAGATGCTCTTCAATCCTTTTTCTTTCTTTTTTTGCAAATCAGTCAATTCTTTTCCTGAGCTCATCTTTTTCTTCGTGTGTCTTGTCAAATACAACCAATAGTGACCAATTTATGCTACAAACATCTGTTTTCCCACTTCACCTAAAGCCACAAATTAAATACATTACTTTCCAAGCAACTGGAGGAAACAGTTTCACTAAATGTTTCACTACTGCATTCAATGACTTCCGCCCTGCAAAAACAGTTTCTTTTCCACCATCTGCCCAGATCCAAAAAGGGTGTGTGTGTGTGTGTGTGTGTGTGTGTGTGTGTGTGTGTGTGTGATTTATATTTATATGTAACAGCAGAAACTCCATTTCCAGGGTACTTTTTTGTATCATTCTGAACAGGCTAATTTGATGGTAAGTATATCCCCAACTCTTTGTGGATTATACTAACAAAATTTATTAAAGTTTATTTCTCACTTAACTTTCATGTTGTTTACAAGGGTTTTGTGGCCTGGCTGCAAATTTCCTTCACTAAGGGATTTGAGCTGAAGGAGTAGCCTTTATCTGGTACATCGTTGGTCTCACAGCAGAGGAAAAAGAGCATGTGTGACTGACCATGAAATGGATCTTAAAGCTCTGTCACTTCTGTTCACATTCCACTGACCAAGAAAGTAATGTGGGTGACAGGATTTGAGTATCCTGCATAGGGATGGCCTGTAGTG
The DNA here is from genome assembly GCF_000151845.1 of Pteropus vampyrus. NCBI lineage: Eukaryota > Metazoa > Chordata > Mammalia > Chiroptera > Pteropodidae > Pteropus > Pteropus vampyrus. The sequence goes on along the minus strand of NW_011889222.1, from coordinate 547,352 downwards.
GAGAATCTGTAGGGAGCAAATATTTTGGAGCAATAAATAATGCAATGTTCTATGGTAGTAGAGTCTTTCTGATTCCAAAGCCTGTGTTCTTAACTACTACGTTATACTATTGCTTCTCCAAATTATGGCATAGCTTCATTTTGTTATTAGATTAGTGACAAAAGTTCCACAAATGCTTTGTGACCCAAAGCAAGTACTGTTGTGCTTTAATTGATACAGTCTTCTAAATGACACAAAGGTGGTAACGGTCAAGGCTACAATCATAGCTGAACTTATCTCAAACTAGCCTGAGACAAAATTCGTTTTGAACAGAAAGATTTAAGGGAAGAGGTCTGCCCACAGTAATATACAGTATATTTTTTGCACCATCTTTAGAGTGACGAAAAAGTTGTCATAAAAATTATGTTCTTAAATGATGTTTTTCATTTTGAGAAATTACTTGTAATTACTTATTATTAGTTATAATTTAAAGCAGTTAGAGAAACAAATACTTTATCCATCCTATTTTATATGTTGTTAAATGAAACCAGGTCTGTTATTTATTTTGCACAATAAAGTAGGAGTTTAAAGCAACTGTACAGATAACTCAAAGAAACACTATATATAAAACATATGTATATACATATATAATTGATATACATTATATTATATAATATTTTATTAATACATTATATATTTTATTTTGTTTTATTTTATTTATTTAATATAGTATATGTTTATATAATACATACATATTATTAACATATTATATGTTATTTTAAAATATATATTTAAAGCAATATACAAATAAATCAAAGAAATACTATATATAGGGTTATTTGAATATACATATTCTTTGAAAAATATATATCTATAGCTTTTTCCTCCTCTTTATGTAGCTAGAATAAATTCAGCCTTAAGATCCTGATGCTCAAAGTGTCTTTTAAAAGAAAGAAATTTGGCCTGTGTGTTGAAAGCTTGTTTTTACTGAAGCCTTAGATTTGAAGCCACAACACTTCAAATTCTTCACCCTGTTTTCACTATATTTAGGGTATGTAGTGTAACGTGGAAGACAACAAAGGCAATAGGCAACTGGGAGTTGCAGTGTCAAGTTGCAGTGTCAGAGGGCCATTTTATATTTTTCTATAGCGATCAGAACCAGGGTTGTGAAGGAATGAAAGTCACATTCAGGTATTGAAGGCTGAGTATCTCCCTAAAGGATCTTTGAACACTTTTAAGCCTGTGAGATAAAGACTGGGAAGGAAATTGTCATTTAGCATGGTGGGAGTACTGATGACCTAGAAACAAAATGGACCTGTTTGACTACGTAAAATCACTTGTTTATTGGTTCTACTTTGCTCTATTGAGTTGCGATCTCCTGTTTCCATTAACTTTTCCACATTTCCCTGCCACCTTCCTTGTACTGATTCCCCTAGAAAAGCAGCTTGGTCTCAAGGGCAATTATGCAGGCATTTTAGTTACTGACCTTTACAGTGACTTCGTTCTTATCTAAAACAATTTCTAAACTGTAATTAACTAATTACTAATATATTTTCTACAAGTGGGCAATAAATATTTGGACTTGATATTCTCAATAGGCGATTTAAGTCCCACACTTAGGACCTTTAGAGCACAGATTGCAACAGTTTCTTAATCAGTAACAAGAAATATGTGGAAACAACTAGGAGTTCTGAAGATTATTCCTTAGAAAATATTTCCTCCCTCTTAAAAGGTGCCCCTTAGAGTCTTTTTAAGCAGTCTAACCTTGAGCTTTATGGTCAATTAGGTGAATTCAGTGGGCCATGTTTTATATTCTTCCTAGATTAGAAATTCACAGTGAATGAACACTTCTGATTCCTTGGCTTGTACATAGGCTTATCATAAAGTAAAGTAGAAATCTGAGGTAATTATCCAGAAATTTAAAACCCTAGCTTTCTCAGACGTATTCTAATGAAAATATGAAAAGCATTAGCATAACAAGTAACTGAAAATTTTAATCAACAATAAGTTCATTATGTGGAAACATTAAATACAGTGACCTCCCAAATTCTTGGCCTTATGATTTCCAAATATGTTCCAAAAGTATTTCCAAATATTGTTTTCATATCTTTTCCATAGGCCTCCTCATTGCTTAAAATTACTTATTCTGCTATCTCAAATGGGAAGTGTCTTTTTCTAACCATCAGTTCTCATTATCACCTCTTCCTTTCATTCCCAAACCCTTGGCCTCTCCCTTTTCTCTAAGTCTATAATATACCCCAATATTCAGCTTGGATCCTATGATCATTTCTTTCTCGTTTAATTCCAGTAGCAACTCAAAATGCTCTCTCCCCTTTCGCCAAAACTGCAGTGCAACATGGGTCTAGACTAGACAACTTGTGGGCCAAGTTGTCTTGATAGTGGCAGCATGAATGGTTGAAAACGAGTCCAAGCTCATACCACTCACTGCACAACAGCCAAGTGACAAGTGACAAGTCAAGTGACAAGGTGTTGCGGCAAGGAAAGTGACTTTATTCAGAAAGCCAGCAAGCTGAGAAGATGGCAGACGAGCATCCTAAAAAAAAAAAAAAGTCTTAAGAAAGTACAGAATTCAGACTTCTTTTATATCAAGGGGAGAGGGAGAAGGGAGGGGCAAGAGGTGATTGACAACTGAAGACATCTGGGCACCAGCAGGGGTCTAAGGAAGATTATGAAACTTCTTTGCTCTTAAATTGTTGATTCTGGTTGATGTGAGTGTTGTCAGAAAGGTCCTTCAAATCTTTGGGAGAGAGAGAGCAAGAGAGAGAGTGAGAGCAAGAGCGAGAGAGAGAGAGAGAGAGATACTGTGACTATCTGGAATCCTGTAAGCTGACCTGAATAAGGAATGAATGAAACCCTGAAGAATAATAGATTGGGATACCATCAAGCTAGGATGGAAGATAACGAATCTTTAGCAGTAGATTACAGTACCAGATAGTGACTGTATTAAAACTCCAAAGCCTTGGCTCTCCGGTCTTCCTTTAAAAAATTAAGACAGGTTTCCAAAGTGAAGGTGGAAGATCTAAAACACTATTTCCTAGGTTGTTGATCTAGCATCTTGAGGCACATACTAAGGATTATAATACTTTACCTTAATTTCCAATCCAAATTTACAGAAATGGGTAGGGTCTCTTTGTAGGGATTCTCAATGGCAAAGTGCACCTGTTGTTTGTCTCCGGCAGCTATTATAGAGTACATATGCATACACATGCATTACAGGGCACGAGACAAGACGCTCACACAAAAGAGAGATGTGCTTATTTACGATTAGGTTCACAATTACTAGACCTCCTTCCATTTATAACCAGAAGTGTCTCCTTCTACTGCATTTCCAACACACTTCTGTTTCTATAGTTTGAGATTTTTCTCAAACCAGTTATGACAATGTAGTTGTTATTGAAGTTTAATTTGATTGAAGAGTATGTATACTAGTGACATGTGAGTATAAGAAGAAAGAAAATTATTTTTAGCTGAATCTTTGGAAATACAGGTTAATTAAGAATAATTGCTGAAAAATTAGGCATCTGTATTGGTCCAAGTTCCATATATATATATATATATGAAGGCCCAGGATCTGCACCTTGCAAGCTGGAGACTGAGGGGAACAGATGTGTAGCTCTAGGCTGAATCCAAAAGCCTGAAAACCAGGACAGTC